>NC_134571.1:194984851-195262351 GCF_050947875.1 Dermacentor variabilis
CACTTTGGAAGCCTTGTTGCTCGCAGTGCCTTTGAGGTGCTATTAGACGCTCGTCAGCTTCAACTGTCGACACTTTCTGCCCTGCACTGTCCTCGTTGCCCTCCTTTTCTAGTTCATGCTAAAGAGACATGCGCAATTGACCTGTGTGAGGATTGCGTGATCTTTACGCCCTTCGGAGCACACAAGGTGCATGAAGTAAATTTGTCTGGGTTGTGTCCCTTCGAAGTAGTGAATACTTAAAAAGTCGTTAGTAACAAAGGTGACTCTTGTGTACAGTGTTGTTAACGTGGCAAACATCGAAAAACCAACCAAACCATTTTCAGATGTCTTACAACCAAGTGTATCTTGTAATGAGATTCTACTGTACTGAATATTTTTCATCTATGGATCATCTGCATGTACACATAGTCACAAAGACATGTTGTGTGGAATGGCGAATCAGGAAAAAGCTCGTACTCTTACTTTTTGTCCGTAACATAAGCAGCTGATAACAAGCAGGTAATGAGGCTAGCGTGGAACATAATCCTTCAGCTCTAAACAGTTTTTTGGGCCTGCATCATTCCCTCATGACATAAGGAAACAACTTGATTGTAGTAATGGCTGCATGTGATCTGAGTTGATTGAAACAAACAATACGTAAGGTTGCCCTGTATGTAATTTTATCAGAGTGCTTTTGAGATGTCCTGCTGGCGATCCTGGCTGCACAATGTTTCTCGTGCTTTTTGACACGATTCCTTTCTTTTCCACTCCACTCTTTTTTCTGGTTTTATCCCCTTTCCCTTCCCCCTTGCGTAAAATAGCCCACCTGAAGTAGCAAATCTGGTGAATTATTGTGTGTATAAAACCTGTTAACATGCGGGCTTCGCTGTGGTCTGTGTTGTATTTTTGCGCTGTAAAAGTCAATTCAAAATGAAAGATGGAATGTCCCTGATTTTAGTTTAATTGTATGTATATATTAATATATATATATATATATATATATATATATATATATATATATGTCTCTCTCATGTTTTTAAATATATGTACATTCAGGAGTGCCTGCATGCTCTTCTCCCCTGCTCCAGTGACGAAAAGGAGAGCCTTTTTATGCACCATATTAAACATTCACAGGTTTTCGCTGTGCCCATTACATCACTTATCATATGGATCTGTCACAATACAGAGTAGCAGTGGTCCATAATACTAGCCCATCACAACATAACTATAAATTAGTGCATACCGACATGCGGTGAAACAGCTGTTGCAAAGCCGCTGGTGCTGGCAATTTCCGCAGCAGTGGTATAGCCGAGTGCCACCTGTATAGTGACAAATGCATATGCATGTTAGCAACTCAGTAGTTGCTGATGGTTTCATAAGCTTTACACAACACAATAAAGTAATCTAGACAACTTTGTTGGAACAAATACACATAATTAGGGCACCATTTAAACACTAACACGATTAATTGCCCCCAATCTCTCACTCACTAAGGGATAATACTACTGAAACATCGGTGGAGAGCTCAGATTAACACAGCCCATAAAGGACAAGCTTTCTTTGAGGAAAACAGCTATAACAGTGGTTAGTTTTCTTGATCATTTTATGTGCTAGCTTTGATTTAATTCTCATGCAGTACTATAAAATATGAAGTGCCGCATTTCTAGCAGCAGAAGGTGTCGTCAGCCTCATGGTACAACTGATTTTTGCAGTGTTTGTGTCAGTGAGCCGACACATACAAAGAAAACCGAATTCACACATACATATACAGTGCCAAGTGCACTCCTCCTTCTGAAAACGCAGCCACCAGTTCCAATGCTGCTGAAAGGAAAGGTTATATAGAGTGCGAGACTGCATGGAACTACCACTTATGACTGTAAGTGTATGATCTGCTGATTGGAGAGGTAGTCACATGCTATTTCTAGTGTCTTTTAGAAGCATTACTAAAGGATGAATTAAAATCTATTCATAAGTCATGAATTTCACGCATCCACAGTTTGGTTAAATAACTTGTGAGAAAAAGACATGTTTACCTGGAATAGCAATCTTTTTTCCTACTGCAAAACTTTCCTTCGAATTAATGAAATAACTTTACAGCGTCATATTATATTGTGTTTCTCGCAACTACTTGCCGACAGTGGCGAGTTACAGTGTTTATATCTGACTCATTGGGCGACAATACTGCCAAACACAAATGCTTCACGAACACGAGAACACGTCCCTCGCAGAGAATAGCAACCATATATGCCTCTGTGAGACATGATCGCAGCTTTGTGGTCAGAATGTACATTAGAACGACACCACCATCTCATTAAAAAAAGCCTCAGTACACTGCAGGAGCCGACTGCATAATGTGAAATTGCAACTGATGTCCACTTACTGGTGGCCTGTGTTTGAGTCACTTCTGGCAGTTGACTGGGTGCTGAGAAAAGCACGTCATGGTTTGTCCCTACAAAACATACAGGGTTATGTCAATTGTTGAAAATACATATACACCGGCATTTCATAAGTTGCAAAACAAATGAGTAAACTAAGAAACAACTGTAATGTAAACAGAGTGCACATGATAAGATAGGCTGTCAACTGGTAATGCATTACGCGAAAAACCTAATGCATAGGAAAGACTATATGTATACACACGAAGCTGACACACAATTTAATTCGCTCTAGGTTTTTCCGTGCAGTGTATTCAAATTATTATGTCTTGTGGTTAGAGCAAAATTAGTGTTAATTACGCACTAAATTATGTACCCTGGAAAACTTTTCTTCAATATGCACCTGTGCGCACTTCGAATGAGTAGCGTTGTAAAATTTACGTACATGGCATTTAACATAGTTGCTGAACACGGATTTCCTTTGCCCTGTGTCGTGTGCAGTGGGCTACATATATCTGCCCCCCCCCCTTTTTTTGTACTAGCCATACTGCGTGCCATTGCACCTATACGCACATCAATAGACCTCACGACACAGAAATAAAAAAAAGCGCCAATCACCCATGCCTGCATGTTGTAGTGGGCCTAACCTAACCAAGCATGGGCTATTGCTTTTTATAGTAAACACAGGCACCGTGCTCATTGCAAGTATGTAGCATGTCACTAAGCAAATATGCAATTTCATTGTACCACTACTTTTTTATCACATGGATGTATCTGTTGAGAGGCAAGAAAAAAAGCAGTCACTTCTCAGAACTAATCAGCTTTTTTAAAACACATTTCTAACTTTTCAATGACACTTGCTGCTATGTGTTTGTCTCCAGAGAGTATACTTGATTTGACTTTCCAATCGGAGACATTACATAAATATACCATGTTAAGAAGACTGCCTGGAGCACGTGAGAATTTTCATCTTGGTGTAACATACTGTATCTTGATTTTGTTTACATTTGGTCAAATGGTACATCCAATATACCCACATACTAGTTTTCTTGTCCAAATTGCATGCCAATGTATTTTTATTTTTTGGCATTGGCTCCTCTGCACTACGTGAAGTCGTGCTGCACTGGCTCTTGCACATCCTCGTGTCTTTGCAGCTGCCTTCTTAAGTTATATAAAGAAGGTGCCTGAAAAATATCATGTGCAAAAGTCAACACAAGGGCATGGTGCAAAACAACATCAAAACAGTCAAGGCCATGGCAATAAAAGAAAGTGTTAGCTCTTAGTCTTCTCAGTGAAATGCATGCAAAACATCCAAATGACTGCAACAGTCAACTGCTAAACTAACTTCAATTTTTACATTGAAGCAAAAAAAAACAATAACCAACAGTTCATCCTTGTTTGTCACGAATGTTAGAATACTCCTGCTAATGAATAGAATATTGGTCATTTTCAGACGTCATAGGTCTGTTATGAGTCTGGTGTATCGCAAACACCACTTGTGACACATCCTAAGCACGTGCCCAGTGTGCCCCCCGCCCCATCCCTGGTTGTGCCACTGCTGAAGCCGTAATTTGAGGATTATAGCTGCAAACATGATGCTCAGTAGGGATGGAAATATTGTCCTTCAGTTCAATGGATATATGGATGTGCCTATAAAAAAGGGCAAAAAGGCTTGTTATGGCAAGCTTACCCACATTTCAATACTGACAAGAAAGTTCACTGCGGCCTGCATCTAAGCTTACTAAAAGGCACGAACTTATTTTCATGCATGAGGTGCGCAATGGAGTTCATTTTTGACAGACCCGACTACTGCTGCAGTTTGAAATCTAGCATTTTATATTCTTGAAGGCATGTAAAAGTTGCAGTTAAACCGCAGTTATTAGTTTATTACACCAACCTATTGTTCTGTGTACGACAGACTGGCAACACGGAATTAAAGCAACACTTTATTTTGATATTTTATTTCTGTACTAAAATATTCAAGCGATAAACACATTTTGATCTGCCATGTAATAGCAAAATGCACACATTACGCTTGTGACCCCCAGAGGAAGGCTGATTTAGCTGTTCATATGACATAACTCTGACACGCCAACTCATATTAGCAAATACACAGGCATGTCCAAAACAATAAGCGTATGGAAAGCGCCCCTGCAATTGTAATTCCACACAGCAGCCGTTATATTCGATGCCGATGCATAACTAGCTGCTCGACAATTTACCGAGTTCGTAGACATAGGCATCCATCCTTTCAGTTTCGCACCGTGCACGAAAACCGCAATAGGAGACAAAACCAGACCTATAATCACACCATTTCAATACATGAGCAAAAACAGTTCAGTCTTAGGGATAAACACTGTGAGAGCGATTTAGTGCGCGACGGCGACGAGCGACAAAACGGGCCGTCGCTTGAACAGATGGCTCGGTTCTGGAAATCTAGAAATCGTCTCTCGTCGCCCGAAAGCGCTATGAGCGACTAGCCAATAGCGCGAAGCCGGAACTGGATGTACATACATCGCTCAAATACTACCGATTGTAGCGCGGAACGAGCAAATGATTCAATTTTTATACGTGCAAGGATAAGAACCTACGGCAAGACCTCCGGAAATATTTTATGCTACTTTTTAGTAAAATACAACAACGTAAATTACTAAAGCACGCGTCGCGCGTGATTGCAGCCCTCATGCCTGCAACACCGGGGATGCGTCGCTCAATATCGTCGCTCGCACGGAGTACGACTTGTAGGCGACGAGCGAACGCGACAGCCATCTCCATCGCGCCGCTTGTAGCTGCCGCGCGCAAGATCGCTGATATGGGGTTTATACTTTTTTTCAGCATAAAACATGGATTCCCCATGCGTTTTCAGTAAGTTCAAGATAACGCGCCCAACTGACCTCTTGCAGCATGCAGCTGAATGCCTGCGGCAAAGTTTCTAACTAGCACTGGTGCTGCACGTAACTTCAGTGGTCGCAGATTCCCCCTGCGCGAGACACCGTAAAGCGCGCGGTTTATTTATATTTATAAATGACGCCTTCTGTTATGTGATTCCTTAGTTCAACAGCGTTCCGTACACAGTAGACTGCCAAACTGAATAAATTCAAACACACAAAACGCACGCTAATCACGCTCCGCATAGGCTTGGAATCACGGGCTGGTGAACGAACCATTTTAAGCGTCCTCTCGCCTGGCGTCTTATTGAACATGCCATAGTTCTGGCAGCTTTTGCGATCTTTAAAGCTCTTACGGACAACGGCAAAGTGATAAAATCACATGCAGTTATCGCGACGACTGGCTTTTTCGATTGACATCGAGAGACACAGCGCGTATGCCTAGTCCTTTGTCAATCGCGTCGGCTAAGCGCAGCGACGACTTCCTGGCGATAGCATGACATATACGGAGAATGTGCACCCAAGTTAGAATTCACTTACCGTGGGCGGATTTGCTGTTATATCCAAGGCATGACGAACGACTGTCGTGTTTTCGTGGCGACGCGAGATGGCTGACATATGATCTCCCTTGGCTGGCCTTCGCGGCTGCGGTGCTGCTCGCTGTACGGATCACCTTTCTCCGGTGCTGTGTTGTTCCGCGATCTTGAGCGCGCGCGCGCGCGCGGTGGAGCAACTTCGAGTGAAAAAGTAGAGCGCTCGCTACGCGTTCCTTTGAACTGCGGCGGCCTGTTCTCTTAGAAGCAAAATGATGTGTTCTTTGCTCAGCGTGCATGAATGATACATTGCCATGTTCGGGGCCAGCCACCTACTGTTGAAGCAGAAGATTACGCTACGTTTTGTTCTCTATTGCCGCAAGAGTAGAACGGGCATTCTACTCTCTCTCTGAAGGGGAGAGGGAAAAGCACATTTCACTCTCTCCTTGGTGACAGAGTGAACAATGCATTTCACTCTCCTCGACATTTTGCGAGAGTAAAACGACGCTTTGAAGAGTGAACCGGCCGCTTCACTCCTGCGATACCGTTCCTAGTTTTTAGAGTGTAGTCCGTCCGCTGATTACACTCTTTACATTTATCTGAATATAGTTCTGGGTAATAATGACGATAACCCACCGGATTTGGGAAGCTGTTTGTAGTAGGCGCCATGTCGTCGCCTGCTGCTTAGTCAATGAGGAGTGTGGTGGGAGGAGGGAGGGGATAATACTGCCTTCCTGAACTGTAGTGTTTGGCGAGTCGATTATATTTGACCATGCGGTCTCTCTCCGCACTCGGGCCCCGCGTTCGGTGTGTGCAGTTTCGTTGCCCGGGAGGGAGTTGGCGGGCGTCCATATGGCATGAACGTCACGCTCCCCGCGAAAGTTAGGATTCTTAACGCCTCTTTCGAGACTCCTGCCTTGGCGAAGTTATGAAGCGTTGTTTTAGAGTCACTGATAACTACGCTTGCCGTTGTGGAGGCGAGCGCCAGCGTAGTAATCCGTGGATTCCAAAATAAAAATGAAGCAGAAATTTCTTGGTACTAAACGGCATGTGGCCACGGTATTTGCACAAGAAATCACCGTCCATGTCTTCCTGACATTCTTGCAGTTCCCTGAAAAATTTGATTTCGCCCCAATATTTACACTGCAGGTATTGCAACATTGCGGCTTGGGATTACATAAAACTACGTCGAACACTTCGTTTACCGTAAAGTTCAATTCGCACACCGGAAGCAGCCAATAAGAAGCCGTTGCTGGATTCAAACCGATTTCTGGTGCCATTCGCTTGCGGCTCGACTTTCAGTCCCTTCACTGTTTCGGGGTGTACAGCGGTGACGCGTATATAGGAGGAGCCACAAGCAGACGTGTTCCGCATGGCGCCGCATTGTGTATCGCGTATAGTTTCGCGTGCCCTGACTACATCCGCCTCGTTTCGAGTCACTCACTGAGGACTAGCGTCTCGACGTCGGACAGGGCGACCAGCGGAGCGCCGTCGATGGAGGCGTGCAGTGCGCTGCTGCTCGCTGTCAGGTAGCCGACGGCCAGAGCCTCGATCAGCACGTCTGTTGCCGCGCCACATCTGGCGCAGCACCACCTTGGCCGTCTCTCCCTGGCGCAGGCAGCTGCGACGCAGGAAAGGAACGTCTTCAACCAATGAGGCGGTGCTGCGGGGTCGCCGAATGCGCGTACAGTGTCCATGGTATGCGACATCGAGACAACCTTCGCACGGCTGTCGTGCTGAGCAACGTGTTTTGCGCGTTGAACCGAGCTTCAGACATTTCGTTGTAAGCGTCCTACAAGGTCGAGGGGGACACGATGAGTATCAGTTATCGGTACAAATTTCTCAGTGTTTTTAGCATGCCACGCGTGACAGCTCCTTCTGAAGCAAACGAAAGGGCAGGGCCGTCGAGAGCGGTGTTGTTTGTGGACAGAAAATGTTGTCGCGTTGTACTGGATTTGGGGTCATTGGGTAATAGTGCAAGGAGAAAAAAGAGAGGCGAGAAATGAGGCAGCACGCCTGGTGCGAGTTCTCAGCCACCACTTTTCGCGCATGTCACAGTTTTGCTGTTGCCAAATGGGCGAAACCAGCAATAATATAGGTGCCTCGTGCAGTGGTGCTGTCTATAAAATGGAGTAGGCCTTGCAATCTGAGCAAATGAGGACACTGACATAAATAACGTATATGCACGGGTTCATATCGTACTTGTGTGAAAAATCATAGACTTCGTCAAGTCATGCACCTCGTCATCTAACGCCAGTGTTGGCAAAACTTCATGCCACTGCTGCTTGGCAAGTTTGCTTTTCTTGTACCTGGAAATTTACCCTCGATGACAACAGGCGACATCGAGGACAAGCGCTGGGAAGTCATTAATTGCACTGCTCCCCTTCAAAATAACGCGCGTGGGTAACTTGAGGTTGTCCATAGAAAGTGTGCAGGTCCCGATGAGAAGGTTTCATTCCGCAGCGTAGGTTTCAGACATAGACAACCGAAGCACAGCTACGTGATCACAACGTTTCTGCGACTGTGGCAGTTTTCACTACAGCTGAACGAGAAGCCGCGACTGGCCAGGGTTGACAGACACATCTGACAGACACATGTTGACAACACAGCTTGCTTTGCGTGGATAAAAAAATTATTCTAAACAATTTTGGAGGAACGTTCACTAATACTGTTAGTATTTGTCGACATATCAAAGGAATTTGATTTTATGTACAGGTGGCAAGAGCTTAGTCAAGCTAGGACAAATAAACTTTTTCTCTCGCCACCTATTTTTGTTGCATCGTGTACACGAAAGACGGAAATAAACAGATAAATTGACTGGTTGATCGATTGATTGGTTTGATTCTATAAATGATTATCTCTTACTTAGTGAGCTAAATCACTACGGTATACGCAGCATTGCAATTGTCATAGATAGTTCGCACGAATAAATAATAAGTCCCAAGTTCGGTCGGCCAATGTAGGTGTACTCAAGGCTAATATTCTAGGGCCGGTTCTTTTAGATTTTTTTGGTAACGATATAGTCAACATTGATGGTGATACGCGCTATGTATATTCCATGCCGATGACACTACGTTATTGTTTTCATCTAGCGGATCTGCCTAATTGATTACAAGAGCTAATACAGTTTCGAATGAAGTGAACACATGGTGACTTGATAACCGTTTTACAATCAATTCGGAAAAGGGTTTGGTGGTTTTGTTTCGCAAATTACTGCAACATGCATATTACTTTCGAGGAAGCTGCACTAACGAACCACGCGAAAATTGAACTTGAAAATTCGGTAAAATATTTAGGTGCATTTCTAATCTCACCATGACCTGACATAGCCACATTTTCTTGCTAGTAAGCTTTCACAAACCACTGGAAACCCTTATTTCCTAAACTGCCTTCTTTGTTTCAATAAATACTTAATATTGAATTCACGTTTTTCAGAGCCATTTAAATTATTGTTCCTTCGTCTGGGGTACGACTTCTGAAACTAATATAAACAAATTGCACATTCTCCAAAAGAAGGCTCTTCCCGCCATTTGCAACAAACCATGGGATTTTCCTTCAGACGCTTTATTTCATAACTGAAGACACCGAAAGTAAAGGCCCATTTAAAATATCGTTTAGTACTTGCGTACAAAAAATCTGCAGAAAAGAAGTATAAACTACATCACTCGTGTGGCTAACATCACTCGTGGAGATTTTTGTTGCTTCAACACAAAGCTCCCAATAATACAAGAAACCAGAGTATCGGCCCGTACCAGAATTGCGCACTAATTATGGATCCCAAATATTGCGATCCAGGCGACCTCGATGACGAAATGGTCTTATTGCTAATAAAATTGATATTGTGTTTCGTTCTCCTCCTGACTTTTCTGATTTTGTTTCTCCCGTATGTGAGTGGCATGCTATCATCCAAGACTGCGAAGTGCGTTGAGATGTGCTTTTTTTCTTATCTACCTTCTTGATGCATCTTGCTTTGTTTCTTCATCTGCGATGCTTGTGCATGGTATCCTATAGTTTTCGAATTGTAAGCAATTAGGAAAGCTGTGTTTCCGCTCTGCTGCTGCTTTTGTTTTAAGGCAGTTTGGGGCAAGTCAAGTTGCCACGAGCAGCACTTGTTCCCCATGTTCCCTCCGTAATACTGTATTCCGTTTTGGGGAGATCAAGTGCAATTGCATTCACAGCGGCGTCATGGGCACTAAGCCGCTAATGTACGTAGGAGATGGCCCCGCCTGCGTATCGTATACGGGTGCTGTCTGAACAGCAGAAGCGCAAAGTTTGGTCCTGCTGAAAAAAAAAATCGATGCCCGCACGCGCCAAGAAGAATGCCGCCTCGAGGTCCATAGGCGTGTGCATGCAGCTGTGCGGGAAAAGGAGGCAATACAAGCACAACAGGACTGAACCGTTCGACCCTGTTCGCGCTCGCTAGGATGCTCTACGTTTGTGTGCCGCGCAAAATGCGACATTGTCACAAGTTTTGGGTGAAGCGTTTCCCTATACCTATCCCAAAGCACCTCAGGCTTCGCCAAACTGCGCTCAACAATCTTCTAAGGCGCGGCAACCTGAGCTGAAAACCTAGCGAAAAAAAAAATACGCTCGCTGCAAACCACGCCAGCATTTGCATGGCCGGCGGTTTTTGACAAGCACGTGACATGCTCGCGCTTCAGCAGTTATGACTACAGCTGTGATCAGCATGATCGAATCGACTGAATCGGCGGCTCCTCATTTGTCTGGCCAATCGGCGGCGAGCGGTATTCCGAAAACAGAACAAACAGATCCGAGACCCACTCGCTCCACGCCACGAAAATGTTGCTGCTCTCCTGCTTTTGCGGAGCGCTTTCCGACTCCATGTGCGTGCTCCCCGCTGATGTGGACGTGCAGTACTCGCAGAGTGAAACGCCTCGATTCAAGGCTAACCAACACGCATACTTACGTTTTGCACCGTTTGCAGGTCGTGCGAGATCGGCGCAATTTTGGCTCGTTCACTTGGATCGGAGTCCGCGTCACCTTACGGACCATATTCTTAGCGACAGGGCATATGACTCTGGACTAATGGCACGTACGAAGTGTTCAATCTTACAGTTACCCCATCGAGCCCCATTCCAGTGAGCACTGTATGTTTACTCCGAAAATTAATGGCGAAAAACCCCGTAGGCTACGCGCGGCCCAGTGTACAGCGGCTGTCTTCCCTCTAAGCGAACTAGCCATGTGGTGGAATTCCGCGCTTCTCCGGTGCCGTCTGTCCGAACAGTCCCGTATACAGTAGCCATTCAAAGAGTAGAACCACCACCAGGACTCTCTAAAACAGGTTGCAGTTTCAATGAACCGTAACAAGGTTATGGTGATGTGCACGAACGCGTAGGCTACGTTTTTACGACGAAGCTGTATATGCATAGGTGATTCGCCCATCCATCTCTCACCTGTACGCCGAAAACTCTTCCGGCGCATCCTCATGCGCATGCGCGGAAAAGAAAAGAGACAGCAAGGCGCGCGATTGACTGCGCCCGTAGTGACATCGTTGATCTCCGTCGCAGCCGAGCGCACGCGCTGCCGGCTCCGAAATGGGTAGACCGCGCGCCATACGTACTCCTGAGGAGCAGGCAGCTTTCGATCAGCAAGTCTGTGAGAAAAACCGGGAACTAGCTCGTGTACGCCATGCCGATGCTGCAGCCCGTGCACAAGAATAGGCTCGTGCAGCCAAACGCAAGCAGCAACTGCGTACCGAGGATCCGGCCACCTACCAAGCCGTCGTTTAATGAACCGTCGGGATTAACCCAGAGATAAACACCGAGGCCGCATGTTTGAGCTTCAACCATCTGCACGGAGCGCTTGGGCGGCGATCTTTTTCTATGCACAATGACTTTCTTACCGAGTTAACCACACTTTTTCATACGGGCTATACGTTTTTTTCTATCCTGTTTCGTGAGCCGATCGTAAACATATTACAGTGTTATAAAGGGGGCTGATCCAACGCCTCATAGATAGCACGATTCCTGTGCACTTCGACACACGACGTCATGCTACCTTGCCCTACTGCCTTACAATATAATGGGGATGCTCCCAAGTAAGCCGCGATGCCTTCCACGTCACCGCTTTCGTCACGCTCGGTGCTTCGCAATGAAAATTTCGGTCCAAGTAGCATGACGGCTCAAAGTAGAGTGCACAGGCCCGCTATGCAGAATGCGTTGGCTGATCCCCAAGAGAGTGCAGTCGAAATATTTAAGCGCTCCGACACTCCTCTGACTTCCCTCGCGTGAGGGGTGACGCGAATAGAGTGACGTGCGCACTGAGAATACGCCTCATTTTCATCCCAGCTAGCTTGGGAAGACGTTGTCTTTGCCGACTTCAAACTATAGCGGTTAAATCGCTTTGGCACTGGCGACGCTGGGTTTGAACGGGAGGCAGAGTCTTCGCAGACTGCACCGAATCGGGCTTACCTCTTGTTGACGGTGACCTTGTAGGTGCAGTCGAGCGGCGAATTCCCATGCGCGCACGATTCGGGTGGACCCGTGCTGCCACTGCATTGGACCACCGGCGCTTGACCCTGCCCGCCCTCGTAGAGCACCACGAACTGCACGTCTGTGCGCGCCACCAGCGGTCGGCTGCAGTGCCCGGACACTCCCGAGCGCACCCAGACGACCGCGGGCCGCTGTGCGCTCACCGGGAGCGGACGGCCACACGGGCCCAGGCCGTCCACCTGCCACCGCGCGCGGACGTGGACCCAATTTCGTCAACTATCAAGTAATGTTTGACGCTAGCTTTTCTTAGTTTTCTTACGCGTACGTTACACGGGCTCTTTCCTCTCTCGCAAACCCACCTGGCTTAATACAGCAGCGCCACGTTGTTCAGAGAAGCAGCATTACTAACATCTTACATCACTGCCCTTTACATCAGTGAGTCTTCAAAATACTTCGCTGGTGGGCTTCTTCACTACCCTGTAGAGTCCTTTAGGAGAAGCAAGTATTTGATCATTCGCTACTTCTCTGAACAAGCACATATTACGGCAGGTTTGTATTCGGTGAAAGTTTCACTGAATGGCGGTGGTCGTGATTTCTCTTTGTTGAGGTCTTGCATACCTTAAGCTTTGATTTCTTGGCTTCTTTCGGCCTTCCAACACAATCATAACACATTTTGCAACACAGTTGCAATTCCCTACGGGTGACCGGCGGGAAGCTATTCTGACGTGCCATGGTAAGAAAATTAGGGCGTGCTCTCCAAGCCAGTTGTGCATGAGCGATGGCGGTGTTCAACAGCCGCTTCGACGGCCCATATTCAACCTTCTATGAATTCTGGGTTGAGTACAAGCAGTGCACCGCTTGAGAACTCGTGGTATGGTGCCGCAAAACAAAGCTCTGCATTCCTCTGATTTGCACAACGCTTCAAACGACCGCCTCTAAAAACTATTCTCGGCAATAATTCCTTTGACATCCTTTGAATGTTTCATCGGCTAAGCATTGTGACAACACTGTTGAAACCTTCTTTTTTACTGGAGCCTGTATGTCGCCATACACGCGCGCTCATCAATGGTCAGTTGAAAAGTGACGTAGTGACACCCCTTGTCAATTTTTTCTGCGCTCCCCGAAATCAAGCTGTACGGTCTTAAGGCTCAATCAGGGTGTTTTGCGATAAACATTAGGCTGCCACAAGCTCTGAGGTTCCCGTTGCAGATTTCGCATGGGCAAAACATTTTCGTATATTCTGAAACATCTTGCCTTCATCGTACTTTAATAACATTTCTGCTTTATCTTCCAGTAGGTCATCCAGAATCCGCCACAATCACCGGATTCCGGAGAATCGAGATACAGCTTTAAATCATTCTTCTGCATCCGTCTTGTAGATGGTGTATCGTGACTTCATATACGCAGCGCACGTGAAAAACGAGGACAAAAATTAACCGACTATTAAGATACTCCCTAATGCGAAATTTGAGCGCAACTCTATACGTGTTTTCATTAAGCGATACATTGACTGGAGCGAAAAATCTGTCTCTTGTGAAACGTTGCAAACGGAGCAAAGTGTCGGGCAACTGCCTCGCTAATCGGCAGATCGCGAGAGGCAGCCCGGAGATTACGCGTGGGCGCGATTCACAGCAACCGCTGCTGACAGACCTCCGAGGCAAGACGCGCTATCCTGGCGTCATCTCGTTGTCATAGTCATCGCACTACGTTTTTCTTCTCACCCTTTCGTCTTAACCTCCTTCTCCACTTCCCTCCCTCCTCCCCGTTTCAATGCGCCCTCCTCCTCCGCTTTCCTCCTCGCGTCTATCATCCCCCGCTACGCTCTGCGTTCGATTTTTCATCTTTTGCCGTGCTCGTTCACTCGGTTACGCCGGCGCTCGCCGCAGGAACGGGCGCCCAAGAGCTGCATTCTAAAAAAGACAGACGTAAATATGCGCGTGTATTAATCGCTCTGTTCGCCCTCGTATTTTTTTGTCTGTGTGCGCCACATATGTAAAGCCAAGATGCACCAACTCGACGAAACTGTCACACTTGTTTCAAAAGTATGTCATCCATGCCGTATCACAACAAACGGGTCACATACCTGTCCCGGCCCTAGTTCCTAATTAGCAGTATTGACAACGCGTGTGCCTCTGGTATTTCTAACTTGGCCTCTCAGCAACATTGAAAATCATAGCTTGGTTACCTGTGTGAAGACTCATGTGCTTAGTTCAAAGATTTGTTTGAAATACCGAAGGGTCATTAAAATTGCCTATGTCCTTTATTTGTAATCATTGAGTGGTTGACTTCTGCCTCGGTGAATGTGTACTACTAAAAATAGATTGTCACGTTGAGTCTTCTTTTCAGATTCCCACTTTTGTGTTTACCATAGTGCTGCGCCAGTACAATAAAGGAAAGCGTTGGTGTTTAGCTCACGCGGTTATGTAAAATCCGATATTGCGAGCAAAGTGCCTGATGATATAATTTTAGTGGGTTCTTGATGTTATCTAGTATCTTGTTGTATCAACAACGTTAAGAATTTGCTTTTTATAAGTGCCCTAATATGTCCAGGACGACATCAGTATAAGCTTTAGTTGATGGTGTGAGTCTGTCCTGGGTGATTTTCTTGTCGTGTTTACCACAGTTTAATTTTTTCTATTTGATTTTCTTAGCAGCTCTGTGTACGTGTAGCTCACTCTCCCCCACCCTCAAGAAGTCGCAGTAGGAGCATAAGCTGTTGCGTAGTCTACGGTAAAGCACGTTGAAGTGTTAAAAAAATTTCACAATCTCGCCCGAAAGGCGAAGCTTTGTTATCGATAGTGAAATCCTTAGACAACTATACCAAAATAATGTTACTAAATTTATTGGTCGCGTAAAGTGCAGTAATTATTTGTTAAGTAATGAAATTACCAAGCATTTTGTCATGCGCGTACAGCAGGCACGTACCCAGGATTCTTTTTTCGGGGGGGGGGGGAGTGGGGGGGAGGGGCCCAACCCAAGGTAACTTTTCTGCGCAAATGGGGGGGGGGGTACCTTTACTAGTACAAATGCGATCAACGCCCACCATTCACCATAAAAACGCCTGAACCCACAAAAGAGAAATGAAATAACGTGTAATTTTACAGGTACGCCTGTACGATACACCTCTCCTTTACTTGGCAAACAAAGAACCACCTCAAATGGACTCGAGCAGAAAAGCAGCACAGGAAGAACACTGCCAAGAACAAGTAAAGAAGCGAAAGTATCAAATAAGAATTACTTTAGTAGAATAGAACTTAAAAAATAGCAGTTGGCAACAAAGTCACACTGACCTCGCGGAGCTGTGTTACGCCGCCAGCCAATCATAGAAGCAAACAAAGTCATCGTCATGCAGCCTTTTCAAAATGGTGTCGTACTTGATACCTCCTGAGCGTTTGGTGTTCTTGAAGAGTCTTTTCATTGGCGGAAGCAATGAGGTGTGCAACAGACATGGACAAAATGTATGGAGTGTGAGCATTTCACTCTTTAAAAGTATGCGGTGCAGTTCATTTCACTGCTGAAACCGTTTTACTCATGAAACTGCAAACTGAAGTGAAACTTCACAACAAATAGTTGCAGCGAAACAAGCACGTTATTTCAGTTCAATAAAGGATTAGGCATTCGTCATTCCACTATAACAGGCGAGGGGAAAGGTATAAAATTACGCACTAATAACTTTATTTTTGTAGTTACTGCCTAATTTGGGTAACAGAAAAAGTTTGAAGTACGAATTATTTGCAGCCTCGCGGAGGAACAGTGGCAGGCGGTTATGAGTGCGTGGGCGGGGCTTCATTGCAGACTTTAGTTGTATCCGACTATAGTAGCGTTTTTTAAAATTAGCTCTGGAAGAATTATACAGAAATATATATTTGCGCAACAATCACAGTTCTTTTGTATCCCTCGTTGTGAAATGTCAACATAGCTGTCAAATGTCAACATTGATGTGGCGGCCCTTTAGGAATGTGTGTGAGAAGTGGTGGTGTGGGCGAGGGGGGGAGGTGGTGTTATGCGTCTTAATTTCGGGGGGGGGGCGCCCCTTCCGCCCCCAGAGCGCGCTTGGCGTACAGTTAAACTTCATGAAATCTAAATCGTTCACTGCGCGAGCAGTGGTTGTCACAACGCTGGGATGATGGAGACCGGTTGCAGAGAGAAGTGCTGGCTTCTACTTGCCGCTCGCTTCGCGGTGTTTCCAGAACATGCGACAATGCAGCCTCGAATACAAGATGCGCGTGAAGGCAGTGCGCATAAAGCCAGCCGCCATCTCGGCTCGTCCCCACGCTTTCCTCCTGCCGCAGATAATGTACAGGACGCGGCGGGCGGGCCACCTATGTGCTCCGCCGTGCGGACAGCCACGCGCAGCCACGGCCGGCCTGCAGGAGCGGACGTGCGCTCGCCTCTTTAAGGCGGCAATACACTTCAACGTAACGCGCGCTCGTCATGGCGACGTTACGTTGGCGAAAACATGATCCACTACAGTTCGGCGGCATCTGGCGCCGACGCGCCCGGCGGCATTCAGCGCGCTCGGACGTCGTCCGGCGCCGAATGCAACCGACTGCATTTCACGCCGACCGCGCCGAGCAAGTTAGCGCCTAGCGCCCTCTCTCGTCGAGGTAGGGACTCGCTATTCGGCAGGCTGAGCCAGAACGAGATGGCCTCTTCGCAAGAAAGCGTGCCCGATTCGTGCGGCTCCGAAATCGAAAGGTTTGTGGAGGCCGTCCAGCAACACCCTTGTGTCTACGACACCAAAAGAATGGACTACTGGGATGCGGAGCGGGAAAACAACGCGTGGGAGCAGACACGCATGTACTCCGGCCTCTCAGCAGGAGCGTCAATGCTACGCACGTGTGTGTAGACGTCTCCGAACATGCTATGGACTCAGCGCCTGTTTGTTTGTCTTGCTTTCCCTGTTTCAGTCGAAGAGTGCCTGAAACTATGGAAGCGGCTCAGGGACCGCTATACTCGTGAACCAGTGGCGTAGCAACAGGGGGGGCCGGGGAGCCGTGGGCCCCGGGTGCAAGGGGGCAGTGGGGTGGGGGGGGAGTGTCATATACGCTTGAAGACACCCTTGTTTCCGCCGGCTAGACTGGGCGCAAATTGCAAAGAATGCTCCGGTATCCAGTAGCCCGAGCTCATGCACCCGATGCGTTGCGCCGCAGAATTGTCGGCTGCAGCTCTGTCAACACCCCACGAAATAATTGAACAAATGTGCGGGCTAAAAAAATTTAATTCGCGAAATGGTCGCTAAACTACTCGCCTTAGCGGAACGTTTCATGTGGGGTGCACTCACGCTTTGCGTTCATGCAGGAAGCAGGAGTTGCTAAACATACAGTGAGGCGTTGTAAGGCGTTAAGGCTCTTGGGTCCCTCTTCCGTTCAGAACGCGCAGCGAAGAGGCACAAAGACAGCAGCAAGAGGACGTTCAATAAGCGCTCCCGGCGCTCGCGTTTACGGCGGAGCGTTCGTTGAGAGCGACGTTGCATAAGTGGGGCCGTCAAAAGTCGCGAATGGGATTCTCTGGATCGTCTTCAGGCTCGGTTCGGCCGAAGACTTTGGCGGCGTATGACTCGACAGGCTGTAGTCGCGGGCCCGCCGCGATGTCCGACTCGCTTTTACTTCCCGTCTCCCGCTCGCTCCGAGAAGACGCTGCGAAACCTGCCGTTATGTTTCACGCTTTCCTTCTTACCCTCGAAAGTTTCAGAAAACTGTTGTTGTGTGACTTCATGTCACAAGTACAGTGTCGGTATCAACTGCACAGAATTTTATTAAAAAAAAAGGTGAATTTTGTAAGGATATTTCCCGATCGAGATTCTATGAAGTTATGTCTTTTTGTGATTACTAGGAACTCGGTAGCGCGAAAAATATGACAGACAAGTAATAACCATATCCTTAATAATCCCGTGATTAGTACTTATAGAGGAAGCACTTCAATTCGACAATTGAGGACTCAAAGTCATATTATTAACTCAACAAAAACATCTTAAAGAAAATCGTTTTGGTTGCTACAACCTGCAGTACTTTGGCACTGCGGACGGCGCCCAGTATATGGCAGCAGCGAAAGAAATATGAAATAGTGGACCAGTGACGTTGATCCCTTAATCCTCTCCATTGCGAGTGCAGACCAACAGTAGTGCAAGCTTTCGCTGGCACGGCCTTCGTCGCGGCCTTTTCTTTCTTTTTTTATGGTGACACCAAGAATCGACGCGAAGCCTGCTCTATTCTGTTACCAATCTTGCGGGGGTACCGCAGCTCGGATAATCACGTTTGTCCGTATAGCAGCAAATGAAAACAAGGCTTTATTGATCAGAATGAAGAGAACTCGTAATTGTCATAGCATTGGCGCCCGCGCAGCGGGGAGGCAGGTAGCGTTTTCTTATAGGGTGGGGAGATCAGCGTCACTGACAAACAATTTAATTTTCGTTTTCGTTCAGGGCTGCCCACAGACAAAATACTTCGTGCCATAGTACCTACGACGATTTTTGTGAAATTGTTGTTGGGCAACATATGGATGTCGGGCTTCAATTTTGCAAAAGCAATGTTGCCGCCAAAATTGGTAATTAAAACTTTATTATAAAGATATTTCTTGTTACTTGTGACGTGAGTCATATTTTCCACGATGCCGCATTTTTATTGGCTGCGAAGCCTTACAGTCTGACAGAAGATGAGCACATGGGCTTATCACACGTTATCAGTGCAGCACCCTGTGTTATTTGGCGCAGGAAAAACAGCGTGTATATTTGCTGCACTCGCGATCTCTGGGAAAGAAAGCGAAGGAGAGGAGAACCCGGGGAACGTGCGCGGTATCCAAGGTGGCTGTACTGGAGCTGAAACCCGGAAATTGTCGATATCCTCGCCTTCCTCGACTACACTACGGGGGGGGGAGGAGGGGGGGCGCAGAAGACCTATGGGCCCCGGGTGCCAAACGACCTAGCTACGCCACTGTCGTGAACTGAAAGCTATTGAAGCGACGAAAAAGATTGGCAGCGGCTACGTGTCTGTGTTATGTAAAGAGAGAGCCCTGTTAAAGCGGGAGACACACGGTCCGATTCAGTGTCCGATCCGGCGTCCGACGAGCCGGAATGGCAGCCGGAATCAAGGTGTTTTGCCGTGCCGAAGCGCCGGATCGGACGTCCGGCAAACCGGGCAGATGTTCATCGTCCGACGCGACCGGCAACCGCACCGTCGTCTGGCCGCAGCCAATGACAGCGCGGCTGGCTTGTGACGTTCTCCGACGTTCCCTCCACGGAGGCGGCGCAGGCAGGCCGGTTTCTCGCAGTGTTTTTTTTTTCCTTGCCTGCTGCAGTTTGTTTCCGACAAGAAATAGTTACCAGTTCAGTGAAATTAACTCGAACGTGTGCCTGTTATGCAAAGCAGCGCCTAGTATACTAGCACTAAGCTACTGGCGAGATCGGGAGCCGCGACGCGAGAGCATTTCGCGGGCAGACATCCCACACCGACCGTCTGAGCGACGCTGCTCGCTTCGCTTGCACGTTTGCCCTTCGCAACGACTGCATCGAGTAAACCAATTGTATTTAATTACGGGCGACCTAAGTGTGCAGTGTTAATTGTTTTGGCAAACATAAGCGCTCTTCGACGAGCTCGGGTTGGATCGTAAGCGCCGTCTGCGTAGCTAGGCCTACCGGCCCTATCGCTGGCTGTTAGCGGAGTCGTCAGTGGACAACGCGCCGCCGTGAAATGTTCTGTCACTTGCAGGGGCATGATTTTATTGACAGTGTTCGTGTAAAGCGAAGCAGTGTTGTGCAGAGTTGTTTATATTGCGTTTATCGACGTGGCTATGAAGTCGAGCTGGGGGCTGCATCTGGGCGGAGCTTACGCGCCGCTCAATCTTTCGGATGCTCGGACCGTGTGCCCCGAATCGTCGTATGCCGCATGCCGGAGCTCCGTCCGTACCATCGCCGAGCAACAGTCCGGTCCGCGCGGTGGCAATCGCTACCGATAGAGAAGGCGCGCGAAAAGATTTGTTTCGATGTTCCACGACAGGCGCCACGGAGCGGCGCGGTGTTCTGCGCATGCGCTACTCCAGCTGCGGCAGGTGCGTGGCTTTGTACTGTAGGGGGACGGATTTACGCCTGACGCGGCGTAGCCGACCTGGCGTGACGTAGCGCAACCACGGCGCGCGCGCGCGCGCCGGGTCACGTCGAAGTGTATTGGCGCCATCATTGCGTGCTTTAACGCGTGACCTCCGGCATAAGGCAAAGGTCTGTTCACATATGTCGCGAAGGCGAGGCCGAAAAGCGGTTTGCACGATAGCTGGGCGACTACCATCTCGCGGGGCAAAACACCAGTTGACGGAAATTGCACATCCATTACGTCGCTTGTAGAAACATTTGTATAAGTATGGAGAATGTCAATAGAATAAGAAAATTTCAAGTCACTGGTTGTTCCCTTCCACCCAGGAACAATTATAGATACGTAGCTCGCTTTACGCAGTTTGCTCGTGGCAATGCTTACTGACATAAGATGGTATTACGGTATTTAATACCATGATGCCACCAGAATTCCTTTATGCATAGCAATAGAAAGCGATCGTAATATATCTGATGGGAGCCTTAAGATAGCAGCCAGTTCAGTTGTGCTAGCGAGTGAAGTGGCAGCTAGGGGTATCTGCTGTTGGTTCTAAGAAGTAGGGGTGATGAAGACGAATTAGCGTTCTCGGCAGTTTTTGTGACGTCACGTCACAGACAAGGCGAAGTGGGTCTGGCACTCAGTTTCTTGACCAGTCGTGGAGGGGTAATGGAAAAAATGGAATACAAGCAAATCGGAATACGCTTACGTCATAGCGCCCCTAATTGCTCACTTGAAGCCGAGGCGTGCACCGGTGCGCCTCGTCGACAACGGTGACCTTGGTAACGCTGACTCGTTCGATGTCGCGGCTTGTCCGATTCTGCAGGGCCGCCGTGAGGTAGTAGTCGCCCGAAAACGCGTACGTGTGGTTCAGTGTCCGGCTGAGGTAGTTCCTTTCCGTGTCGTTGATGAGCTTGGATACTCGTACCTGCACCAGCATGCGCTTGAATGTAGACGCCTGGATGTGCCTGCGTCTTTTCTATCTCGCGCAGGCTTATTCAACTAGAATTACTCATAAGTTAACCGACAAAGTAGCTGGCTTCTCTATTTGAACACAGGTCGGTTAAGGATGTAAGTCTTCGTCGAGAGGAAATATCATTAGTGCAAAGAATGGAGGTTGCTGCAAATTTAAGCACCTCGTAATAGTAGGCGCCATCGGTCGATCGAGGTGAATATTTCTCGACAACTAATAATCAGTCTTCATAGTATGCTCCGATCTTATAAGAGCACCCTCCCACTTTTTTCAAATTTATCAATTAGAACAAAATAAATAAATAAACGAGCAATATATGCGCAAGAGCATGAGCTGATAAGATGTAGGCGAAGGAATGCGCCATGTTATTAGAGAACGGAAAGTCATTTGAGAACCCTAACGTTGACGCACATTTGGCACAAGAATAAAAGCTGAAGCCTCGCAAGCAGCACTTCTTCTGGCTTCAAGGAGATCAGGCCATACCTGTCACCTTGTGAGATATCGACGGATGCGATGCAGCCGATTTTCGGCGACTCTGGCAGCAGCCAGTGACAGCCTAAGAATGCACAAGAAGCCTGTCCCACGGAAGTGTGCTGCCAGTCTTATACGGGAGAGTTCCCTAGACGTAGGGATGTTAAGTCTTCAGGAAAAACATTTTTATGTCTATAAATAGAGTGAAATTTATGACGAAAGAAAAACAGGCCATTTAAGCTTGAGCATAGCGACTTCATTAGTTAAGTTCATTAAAAACGAGCTTGGCAATAAATTTGAACCAAGCTTTCGCAGTCTATCTGCATAACGAACTAGTCAAAGGCGACCTCGTCTAGGTTGCCTTTGACAGAGATAGGTCCTATCGAAATGTTGGCCAGCCCTTCTGAGGCACCTTATCCCTATTTATAACCTTTACACCACAGTGTGCTATTCAATCTGTCAGCCCGTTGTCTTGATTAGGGAAATATAAAGTATTCCTCAATCCGATCTTGGGAGAAACTGGCTTCAGAGGTTTGCAGCACGGCCCCTGGATGTGTGCTGCGCCTTCTGTGCGTGCCTTCGCGCCCAGGGAAAATGGGTCCCCCACAGGTCGCAGCGCGGGCACGAGGATGCACGCTCTGAGAGGCCCAGCAACAATGAGCGCCCCCCCCCCCCCCCCCCACGGTCACTAAGCAATAGCGCATAGATTATAGGGATTATAACCCTTGCATCTGCATGCATTTACATTGTTCAGGTAATAGTGAAAAATAGATTAGGGGGCTGTCAACTTCACGCATGTCGCTCAGCAAACTAAAAAGCATAATCTTTGTTTAGGCAGTTGGTGTTAAGCTAGTTGGTGGTTTTGATTCGCACATTAGCTAAGATCACGAGACTTTGCTGTGCACGAAAATTGATAAAATCAGTTATAGAATTGGCACTCGTCCCGTCGTAGGGGTGCGTGTCTACTGTTCGCGGCTGTGTATTTCCTATAACATAATCTGAGTTCTCTCGACAAAAAAAAAAAAATACGCACCTCACGAAAGATGTAACAAAACCTCTCATATACGGCTGTGTCGTTGGAATCTCAGGAGTTCCATCATCACCCTGGCTTCCCGACACATAACGGTACCTAAGCAATGCAAATGTGCTTGGACGAGAAAAAATCGGATGAGGAGATTTATTGGTGAATGTCTATACAAGTTCCCTTTGACGAGCCGCTGCAATCTTGACTTGTCTGTAACTAATGTTGAGCTAGAGTTTCGGTAGCTTCACAGGTCGAATTACGCAGCAATAAGACGCAGACCCCTCTATTGATATTTCTGGGTCACAATTATCGGTGGAACCTACTAATGTGTAAGAGTACATCAACAATACAAAAATGTCGACCTGTGCCACGAGAAGTCAACAGTATGTCGTCAAGACAAAACCCTCAGAATATGTGCACAAACCATCAAGCTTATTGTCGAAGTCAACGAATCACCGAATGCCAATATTTGCGTCCAGGGCCGCGTTTCGCTGAACGCCGGATTAGTTCTTTCTTTTCGCACAGAACCTGCGTAGTTTTTCCCCAATCTTCTCGGGTGCGCACGCACTTGGCGATGGAAGGGGGCCCATGTTATAGCTCTTAAAAGAAATTCCGAAGCTATGCCCGACCTGTTTATGTAATGTGCACAAGCGATAAAGGGCTGGTGAAGTGAACGGCAAGGCAACGGCGAAGCTTCTAGAGCACTGAGTGGTGGCACAAGCGATGGCGAAACGCCGCTTTCCCACCGCTACCCTTTCTTCCCACTGCGGTTTCTCCGGCGACTGCGTTCCTCCTTTCCCACCATCTCTGCTACAGCGGGAGAGAAGGGCTGTGATGAGCCAAAGTGTGCAAACGACTGGACAAGACGCGACGTCACCTCGACCTCCATTCCAATTTGATGACCTGGCTCAACCTTGCACCATGAGGTTGAAGTGCTTTCAGTAGTCATCGCCTCAACTTTCAGCAGTTGCGAGTGAACTCATATCGACCGCATCTCAGAGTTCAAGTAGTGTCTCCAAACTCAACCTCGTTTTGTGAGTTCCAAGTCGGGTACTTAATGTCGAATTTACTAGTCTCAACTCAGAACTTAATCCTCCTTTCTTCATTCCTCAATAGGCCGTGGGCTATCTTGACCAATAAGCATTTATTCAATGGCTGTGTGTTTTGAAAGCTTAAACCTTCGTAAACGTGTTCTGATGCCTCGGACACGGCTTAAAATGATGCCTGTGAATGATGACGATGAAATTAGCACACGGTTTGGCGGATCTAGGAGGTATGATCGTTAATGGATCAAGGGTCAAAGAGTAATAAAGGTATATCATAACTACAGAAATGACACAAAGACTCTTGCCGGATTGAGGTCCACGACGTCCAACACATGCGCAGAATTCTCAACTAAGGAAGAGTCATGTAACTGCTTGATTTTTTAGCTTTTCGTGCAAGAGCAATGCCAAGAGCCTCTGCCATGTGTCTATTTCTGGGATCTCTAGCCTTAGGGGATTGGCTCAATTATGCGTTTTTGCGCTAAATGAGACTTGAAGGTAATTCTTTCCATTGCTCCCTTTTCTTTATGTTCGCCAGAATGCTGTCCCATATTAGGTTTCTCGCACACATATCATGCTCGCTTCTTGTTTTCGGCATGCGCGCATTGACGCGATAATCGAAAACAGCGGAAAGCGCGTAATTGTGTTTAGAACGAAACAGATTATGGGATAGAACAGTAAACTCTACTTTCGTATCTGGGGGGGGGGGGGGGGGGGGAGGCTCACGTATATATGCCGATCACGCAACGCGTTTGACCGGCATATTTGACGATCGGTTCTTACAGCGAGATAAGACTCCTTCCGAGATGCATAGCGAGTTCACTGCTTCAGTCGTCTCACGGTAAACACGGCGACCATTCAATCGGGGTGGAATGCAGAAATAATCAAGCACCGTTCTTTTCTTGCACGTTAAAGAATTCTATGTGTTTAATGTTAATGCGGATCCCTCCACTATGACTGCTCTCATCGACCATTGTGCAGTTTTGGTGCGTTGAACCCCGCAATTTATGCTTTAAGTATTCAATACCTTAAATTCAGTTTTAACAGTAAAGAGACCGGAGTGGGAGCTCACGTTGAAGTCTTTGCCCGGAACTTTTTCATAAGCAGACGGCCCAGGAACAGAGAGGACATTACCCCAGGTGTAGTACGCATCATAGAACGATATATCGACGTACTGGGGCTGCGCCAACATGATTGCCTCCAACCTGTCGATGCGGGCTCTGATAGGGGCGCGCTGGAACCTGCAGTGGCGCCGGCTTGATATAAACGTACATCACCAGAAAATTGTTCTTTCTTACAACAATCACACATAGCTAACTGGTACGAATTCCGACCGACGGAAAGGAGACAGGGCCATCTGTACACAATTGATACTTATAATTCAGTAACAAAGAAATACAGAACAACATTACAAGACGAACACTGCACACATGTTACAAAGACTAAAAAATAGAAGCTCCTGTTTGGGTTGAACTTTATTGAAAGGGGGAAATGAAAAGGGGGATGTGGCTGAGGGATCGGGCTCAAGTAAGGCCCTGGGCCTGCTTGGCCTTCTCCGCCCAGTCCACCAGTTCAAGCTGTCGGTCGACGTCCCCGGAACTGAGCCAGACTGTCCAGTCAGTCCCGCTGCTGATGGGGGGATGAGAAAACTGGAGCGAGTTGCATTCCCACATTATGTGTGTGAGTGTCCCTGTTTGCGAACAGAGTCTACACTGGTCGCTTTCCTTGCCCCCTGTGATTTTGTTAATGCACTTTGCGTGAGAGTATGTGTTTCTCTGGAGTCGCCTAAACGCGACTGCTTGCGTTTTATCGAGTTGCTTCGCCAGTGGTGGCATCGCCCGCCGCCTCAAGCGATACCTATGGGCTATTTCATGTTGGGTCTCGCCGGGTTCGTCGTGTCTCTCCTCCTCATTCACGCCGTCCGCGTCCGCGGACGAGGCTCGGCGCGCGAGATCTCGAGCCAAACTGTGAGCCGACGCGTTGCCGGGCACAGCCGCGTGAGCGGAGGTCCACACGAGGGTTTTCATGCCGCTTAGAGGGCGCCGCGTGAGGACATGGTACGCCTGTTTGGAAATTCTACCGCGGACGAAATTGCCGATGGCCTTCTTGCTATCGCTTATGAGGGCATTCGCTTCCGCATGCATGACCATGGCGATCGCCATTTCCTCCGCTTCGAGCATTCGGCCAGCCGTGATTGTTGTGTGTTCTATCAATCCTCCGTTGGGATCCGCTACCGACGCGGTCATGAGGTTGCAGCGAGGGTGTCTCGCTGCTTCTGTGCAGACCACTCCCCCTTGCGAGCCGTATTGTCGCCAAATGGCTTCACTACCGGCCTACCGATGGCCCTAATGGAACTTGGCGCCCATGTTGCGGGGTAGAGGCGGGGCATAAATATCCCCTGAGGTTTCGCGGAATCGTCATGTACTCTGCAACCTCGGGGATTGCCTCGAGACTGTGCCTCCGGAGGACTGTACTGCCAGCGGGAAACAAGCTCCTAAACAATATACGCAGTCCTACTCGGATCGAAATTATTGACCACTGTGGGGATGCGCGACTCTCGCGCGTCCCCTGATATGTTTTTCCCGCATGGCGCGACTCCTGTAATCCGGCATCGCCGCGTGGCCTGCGTGATGCCCGCGGCGGTCGATGTGCTTGGGGCGGAGTGCGAGAGATGGCGCGAGTGTTGCGCTGCTAACGCCGCCTCACGGCAGGGTTACTTGGGGGCGCAGGGGAGAACAGGCTGTCTCTTTCCCGGCAGGTCGGCGAACAGCGTGGACGACCCGCGCGCCGCCGACCCAAGCTTCTGCGAGACCGCCTCGCGTGGCCGCCTTGGAACGCACCACCGTCCGCGTGACCGTACACGCGAATGACCAGGCGTTGGGACCCAGCATGGGGCGAACATATTCGCTCGCTATCCGGTCGTGGTGAGTCGGGCTTCTAGATTTGTCGTGCGCCCATCGGCATCTTTTGGGGATAGCAACTCGGCTAGCAGACATTGATCTATGAAAGGTGCAATATATGCCCTTGTGATTGTTTGCACTACTGTGTTGTCGTTCCTTTGTCCGAAGAGCACACCATTCATACGTCAGTACGGCCTTAGGGTAGCACACGGGTCTTCTACTTACATTACTGCAGTAGTAAAAGACAAGCAGATGGCCTCCGTAGCCATTGCCGCTGGGAGGTGAGTGCGAACGTGTTTAGACCCTTGACTGGCTTTCGTGGACAAGGACTGGCAGCGAGAACCGCGCAGAATGTCACGATACACCGGCACGAGGAGGGCACCATGGCCGGTGTCCTGCCTGTGGGTCCCATATCCGGGACAAGTCTTGTAAGCCATTTGTCTCTGTCTCCTGAGCGCAGCTGGAGACTAACCCGCTCTAGAACAAATCACGCGTCACGTACTGCCGATCTTCGCCCCCTCCCTTTCTCTCTCTCTCTCTTTCGATCTCTCTCTCTCTTTTTCTTATTCCTGAACATACATCTCCCATGCCTTTTGCGTCTTTCACTTAATATAGAAGTGCTCTCGGAGCGTACGTTTTCTAACGATGCCCGTTTGGGCCGCGTACTTCGTCTTATTCGGCTTCTTCCGCATTCACGACGCAGTTCGCCCCCTGCGCCCAAACTGTCAGCACGACTCGACAATACCGAATTGCGCGATGTGAGGAATTCGATCATGAGCGGCGCGACCGCGTTCTGGTGCGGGTAGGAGCCGCGAGAGTTCGTGTTCGGTGCTATGTCCGTTGAAAACTCCCCGTTGTTATATAATAATATAATTTGGAGCCGTACACTACAATGTCTCTAATCTTTGTTTGTGAAGCGCTGGGACGCAAATTCCCCACAATTTCAGGTGCTAAAGGAGCCAAACAACTGCCTGATTGCCATTTTAATTTTGAGGTGATTCTTTAAAAGGGGTCACTTTGCTGACCAAAATATAGCGATGACTACAACAGGCAACCAGTAAACTCTCACAATATTAATTTGCATACAAAACCTAGTTTGCGCTTATGTTTAATCACGTGGACAGTTAATTTCGAGAAGCTCTATAAACGTGAGTGATCTATTGTGGTCAAAAAGGAATGACGCTGCAATCTGTATCCTCAGCGACATTCGCTCGATAACTGTTGATCAGTTCAAGCTTTGCCCACGCTGTAAACATCCTTCTCGTTTGAAAGGTAATTTAGGCGTAAATCCACAAATAAGCAGTCTTGGTTTGTTTGCTGAGCTGACTGGTGTATTGTGTGGCAATAATGAAGATATTCGTGAACATAATAGATCAGACCATAGAAACCTCGGTCGAGATTTCGTGGCAATGCCACTTATGCAGGTTACCTCGACCGTTTGGACAAAGCTAAGAGGGTTCCATGGCAAACGACGCCGGAAACATATGGCCTATAAGAACGTCTTTCTGATATCCAACCTAGATATCCATTCTGCCGTGCTTTTCGCTTCTGACTAAGTAAAGAGCTCCTTACGTGTCAACATGCAGCCTGCCGCTGTCAGTGCGAGTGAACTACGACCTGAAGTCAACTGACCTCTCGGCTGGCACAATTTGGAAGGCGTCGTCGTTGCTGCTCCATCGACTGCCGTCGTAGTCGCAGGTGTAGGCGAACTCGAACTGCGTCCCGTCGCACCCGTGCCGTAGCACCGGGGCACGCCGGAACCGCGACGCCCTCGCGTGACTGCCGCGAATCGGGTGTGACACGTTGCGCGTCTCCAGCGTCCACACGACCGCGGCCGGCCAGCACACCACGGCGAGCCAAAGATCCGTTGGGCTCCAGCGCATTTCCTCGCTCCGCTTGCTCGCTTTCTTGCTCGCTTCCGATGTTATGGCGCGTAACCACTACGGGGAATTGGCGAAGAAGCTGGTGGTTACACTCCGGGGGGAGGGGGGTAAGAGGGAGCTTCAGATTATGATGATGATGATGATGAAAACGTTTATTGAGGGAGTAAGACGGCCTTTGAGAACCTACGGGTGTCGCTCCAGGTCGTGCTGGGCTCCACTGGCCTCGGCTGCCCGCTGGTCTTGGTTCAGAAGCGCCATTGGCACCTCTGGGTCCGAGCTGGCGAGCTGTACATCCCATTGGTCCGTAGTGGGGATAATTGTTTACCTAAATAAATATCTGTATTTCTGGGTATGCTCTCACACCCCCACGATATGTGGTAGATTATGGGCCTACCTACGCAACCACGGATACGAATTTGGGTATAACGTCAGATGTAGCGCGTCACCGGCCGTGGTTGCTTAGTGACTATGGTGTTGTGCTGCTAAGCACGAGGTGGCGGGATCGAATACCGGCCACGGCGGCAGCATTTCGATGGGGGCGAAATGCAAAAACACACGTGCACTTAGATTTAGGTGCATGTTAAAGTACCCCACGTGGTTTAAATTTCCAGAGTCCCGCACTACGGTGTGCCTCATAATCAGAAAGTGGTTTTGGCACGTAAAACACAATATTTTCTTTGATGTAGAGCGTGTAGCTTTATCAAATGCTGATAAATGTCTACCTGTCAGGGTAATGTTGACATTAATAATAATAATATTTGGGGTTTTACGTGCCAAAACCACTTTCTGATTATGAGGCACGCCGTAGTTGAGGACTCCGGAAATTTCGACCAACTGGGGTTCTTTAACGTGCACCTAAATCTAAGCACACGGGTGTTTTCGCATTTCGCCCCCATCGAAATGCGGCCGCCGTGGCCGGGATTCGATCCCGCGACCTCGTGCTCAGCAGCCCAACACCATAGCCACTGAGCAACCACGGCGGGTAATGTTGACATTGCACAAGAAATTAAAGCAGACAAAGCAATGTTAGAGACATTTTCTTTCCCTCAAGGAAATCTTTTGCTTCATGAAAAAATAAATGAAGGTAATAGAGTTTAATAAGGTTCAACAGAATTTTGTCCAATATTAATTAATAAGCCAGGAAGGTAATCAACTCTTCTCATCATGCTACAAAGTAACACACAGAAAGCCATGCATACGTTCTTGTGGTTAAAACCTAATGTAGACCCCCAAACGGCATAAAGTTTCTCACTATATTACCTAGAGGGATATCTGACGCTGCTGCGGTTTGGTATGCATGGGAATGCAGGTATATTGTGACTTCGGATTGGCATCGTCCTCGGAGAGCCAGGACACCTTGAAGACGCGCTTGGCAACCACCGTTCCGCCTGTCACAATGATTCATTTTCTAGGAAAAGGGCACGTAAAATGCTGCTTCAGCCTTATTATTACACCAAACCATGTTTTGGTTAACTATGAGAAGTTGTTATTGCATGTACTATTATATAAAACGTAAAAAGTATCAGCAGGCCGCTAAAGTTGGAGGACAGGCCACAAGATTCGCGCTCGCTTTGGAACACTTTGTCGTCTGTTGCTCTTTTTCGCTTGGTTATGCATTGTATGTTAGTAAACTTCACTGGAAGATGTAATATGCATGAATGGAAGCATTTTATTAAATGTTACTTTAAGAACGCGTTATTTGAGTAGCCATATCCACGTTTTAGACGAAGCCTCTTATAACACCAACCAACACAAGCCTCGCAGAGAGAGAGAGCGAGAGAGAGAATCAACTTTTGTACTGAGCCCTTAGTGACGGTTGGTGCGCGCTGGCACCAGATGGGGTGGAACCTTCTTCTCAGGTCCCATATGCGTCCAGCAGTTCCTGGCCCCTAGCCGCCAGCGCGAGCTGGGTCGGTAGGTCGGTGCTGGACAAGAAGGTCTACCATCACTGGGGGGGTTGGGGCTGGGGAGGGTGGGGGCTAGGGATGGTGGGGGGTTCTTGAGCTTAGTGCACTCTGCAAGGATGTGTGCTAGAGTGCCTTTTGACCGTCTGTAAAAAGCGCATGAAGTGTCATGCACAGTTGGGAACATCTTGTGCAAGAGCACGGGTTGCGCTAGCGACCCCGCTTGCGTGCGTCGCACGATCGTTTGCTGCATTCGGCTGAGTTGCGGATGCGGACGGGGAAGCCTACATCTGCCGCTTCTGTACATTTGCGTCATTTCTTTGTAGCTTGTCACGGGCTGCGGTAGCTCTGGCTCGTCCTCGGCCCAGATTGACAGTTCTCGGGCATAGTGGTCGGCGAGTGCGTTGCCTTCCACTTGCGAGTGAGCCGGGACCCACACGAGCTCAATGGCCCGTCCCGGTGATTTGCATTTGGTGAGGATCGCTAGTGCCGCGGGAGAGATGTTCCCCTTGCGGTAGCTTGCGTAGGTGGTCTGGGAGTCTGTGACCACGGTCCTCACTCCCGGTTGTGCGAGTGCGAGGGCCACGGCCACTTCTTCTGCTTCGGCTGTATTCGTCGTCCGTATCGACGCGCCTGTGACCAGTTTATCGATGGTGGTGACGACTGCCGTTGCTCTGGTTTTGTGCTTGGGAAGCGAGGCGTCCGCGTAGAGGACCTCTGGGTCCTCTTCTAGCTGTCGAGCCAGTGCCTTGGCCCGCGCAGAGCGTCTCTCGTTCTTCCTCCACGGCAGCATGTTCCGGGGGAGGGGCTTGGTCTTAATAATGTCGCTCCACATTGTGGGGAGCGGCTCCATTGCCGGTTGCTGTTCAATTTGCCATCCTATCTTGCTAGGATGGCAAATTGATCAGCCTCGCAGACACATATACCGTCAGTCCATATACCACAGCGCCCCTTAGGACACTCCCATAGACGGTGGCGCCAGATTTCACTCTAGGTGTTATAGTGAGAAACTCAATGTCAGAAGGCTAGAATATTTTAGTGTTTACAGGAATGCCTAATTCTTTAAATGGAACTTAGGTACATTTTTCTCTGGACTCAAACTCACCAATCGCTTAATAAAAATTGATCAATTGTTCCATGTTCTTTGCAGATATGACAGAGCCGGGATAGCGCCAGACCAGACCTGTCTAAATAAAAATTGAATGGTGGAATACGGCATCGTAATTTAGAGAGAACGGTTTACAATTCACGTGTGCGACTCCGATGTTGGCCCCAGAAGAAAATGAAATGGTTTAATTCTATTATTTAAAAAAAATTGGAGGACGCTTAAACTTCGCCTTCAAGAGTGGAACGCGCACAGCGTTATCGCACCCGTTTGCACCGCCCACTCATTGCTCTTGCGCATGCTATTGATTCACACAAAGACATAGTTTTCATATACAACACTTCTAAGTCCACAGCACCACTTTTGGACATCCTCGCACCGGTCCCCGCACGGCCCCAATGCGCTCAAACGAGACGAAGGGGAAAAGCGGGCGAGTGGCGCGCGACCTGTCGGGGCAGCGCTGTACATTGCGAGGAGGCGGTCTTCTTTGTATGCCGCAGGATGGCTTTGCGTGTGTGCCAAGCGCAGAAGGAATGTAGCGGAAGCGTACTTCGCTACTCGTTTAACTGCGACTTTTGTAGTTTACATGCTCATAATTAGCAATATACGCTGCAGTATACCTTTCTACGGCACGTTTCTAAGGCAGCACCGCATTGACTAGAGGCGCTTTTGTCGCGCTTTGAACCATCGAATGTTTACAATCGGTACGCAGAGAATAGCTGCGAAATTTAATTCAGACTTCTGGAAGTTTAATGATACATTACTGGAAGATAAAGAGTACGTGACTAAAATCAACAGTTATATAGCGAACATGCTGCGAAGTAACTCCGGATGTTTTATGCAAGTATGGGACCAGCTTAAATGCGATATTAAAATAGCTGCTATTGACAGATCAAGTGCGCTTCGGCGAAAAGAAAAACAACGAGTTAAAGAGCAGCACAGCGCCCGAGATGTTATGCTAAGTATGGGGTGCTACGAGCCGGATTGTTGACAAAAGAAATTAAAGGGACTAAAACTAAGCTCGAGGCAATAGACCAAAACATGTACCGTGGCGCAGTGATAAGGGCGCGTAACGAAAAACTGTGGTTTGGAGAGACGCCCACCAAACGAGCGCTCAGTGATGAAAAAAGGCACGCTCTGTCGAAAGCGGTAACTGAAATACGCTATCAAAATGAAATCACGAAACGAAAAGAAATAATCAAGCGGGCATTCGTCGAATATTACAGAGATATATTCAGCCTTTATACACCGAATACTGACTACTTCGGAACAGAATTCAGAACTGTAGGGGGCGCAGAGGCTCTGTCAGGCACTTTGCCTTTACCTCTGTTCCCTACACGGAAAAAATACGTGAAACAAAATAATAAAGAAAAGATTAGAGGATGATCTTGTGCACGCTCTATAAGCCAGTATTAGGGCATAGGAAATTGAATCAGCGATTCTGGAACTTATTTCAAACAAGTCTCCTGGGCCAGACGGTCTCGCTGCATCTCCATATAAAGCCTTTAGAACAGAAATGGCAGTCGCACTTGAAATGCTGATAAGCGAATTCTATGAAATGAAAGCAACTGCTCCATCCTTCCGAGCGTCGCACGTATTACTAATTCCTAAAACGAATGATCCGATTAAGTTACAGTCTGTTGAATCACACCATCCCATCAGTCTAACAAACGTGGACTATAATATATCCGTGAAGATTTGAGCTCGACGCCTTCAAAGCGTTATTAAGTCACTTGTAGGGCCACATCAGACCTGCGGTATAAAAGGGAGCACAATCTTTACCAATGTTCACACAGCTAGAACTGTCCTTGCATGCTGTGACGGAATGTAGGGGTGCGTGGCCATGTTGCAATTAGATCTGCACAATGCATTGAATAAAGGCGTACAAGAAGTTTTGTTCTCGATCCCAGACCATGTCAATGTTGGAACCGTTATTACAGAAGGTGTTAAAATAATGTACAATGGTTGCATAGCGAAGCTGATAATTAATAGGCAGTTGTGTGATGGTATTCCTCTGCAGTTGTCTGCGAGACAAGCCTGCCATTTATCTCCCCTGCTTTTCGCTCTCTACCTCGAGCCCTTTTGTTTGCGGCTGCTGAAGAGCCCAAACATCCGGGGTTACACTTTTCATAAAACTGAAGTTCGAGTCTTAGCATATACTGATGATGTAGCAGTGTTTTGTACGGACCATGACAGTGTTAAAGCCGTTGTACAAGAGGCTGTAAAATTTTGTACTGCAAGTGGAAGTGCTATTAACTGGAACAAGTGTCTTGGTTTTTGGCGTGGGAATTGGCAATACAAGCCTGAAACATTTTGTAACATGCAATTGGCGGTAACACCAGGCACCTACCTAGGTGTGTCCCTCTATCATTATTGTGATAGAAAACAGTGATAGGACAATGAAGTAGTGCGAGTGAAAACCCAGACCGGCAAATGGGGAGGGCATAAATTTTCAATGTTTGCAAGAGCCACCGTGTGTAATTTGTTTTTAGTCGCTAAAATCTTTTACGTGATGCAAGCGTTATGTCTGACGAGGATTTTTATGCAAAAGCTGCATAGATTATGTGCGACGTTTATTTAGGCTTCAACATGGGAACGTACAAGTTGTAGTAATCCGTTCCGTAGAGTGTTTAATGGTGGGCTTGGGTTGTCACATTTGTTCCTCAAACAGATTGTAAGCAGGTTTCTTTTTTTGCGTGATCAAAAGGATGCTTTTCTGAGAACAATGATTCAAGCTCGATTACGCGACTCATTGCCTGATTATGTACTGTCGTCCATCTACACGAGGCCAATGCATTTAGGTGCTTTTTTGCGTGAAGCGGTCGCGTCTTTACAAATACTAAAAGCAAGACTTTCTAGTGAATATCTGGCCGCTGTTACTAGTAAGAAGCGGTATAAAGATATTAATGTTTTCTTGCCTGTACAGTTGTATCATACAGTATTTGTTTTAGGTTCCGAACTAGATGTTCTTAAGAGAGTTAAACGAATGCCGGTAAGGGCTTCTTTTAAACCTTTATTTTTTCAACTACATACAGACACTCTCCCAGTGAAACCGTCGTTCCAAAGCAAAGGCATTTTTGTACCTTGGTCTGCGAATTGCTTCATATGCGAAAAAAAAAAACAGAAACGGAGACAATCGAGCCTATATTTTTGGACTGTTATGATGCAGTGTTTTTGTGGGATATTCTAAAACGCAGCTTTAAAAAGGAATTGTCGTTAAATGCTTTCGGGATACGCTTCCTGCCATGCGCGGAACCAGAGGGAGTGCCTGTCAATCTGCTAATGCTTCTGTGCATGCATAGCGTGTGGCGAACGCTTAGGGATATTAGACATGAGCGCATTGTTCAGGCCCGAGCACATGAATACTTCATTGAAAGTGTGCTATAGATGCGCGAGAGAGAAGAGAGAGAAAACGTTTATTTGCACCCGCAAAAAGAGCCCCGAGGTGTCAAGAGTCTTCCTGTCTCTTCGTCTTGCTGCTCCCTTTTCAGCTGGCTGATGCTCCTTGGAGCTCAGCGGTGTACATGGCCATACGGATGGCTTTGATGATCTTCCTTAGAGCTGGTCATTAAAGTCTCCCGGGATGGTCTATCCCTATCTTGTTTATATTATCTAGGGCATGTCCATATTATGTGGATTATGTCCGTCTTTTCCCCGCAGTGTTTTTTCTTCATGTTCTCAATGTTATCGTGCCATCTCTTCAGAATGTAGGGGTTGCAGATTACCCCCGCTTGGAGTTGCCTCCATGTTATCTCTTCTTGCTTACTTAGTTTCTTATGCGCCTCTGGCAGTGTTTTCCTTCCCATTTTATATTCAGCGAGAATTTAGCTGTAAGTGTTTATGCATTCTTCTTTTTGTAGGGGCTCGCTGTCTGGAGAGGCTGCATTGGTGTACCAGTAAATAAGCTCTCGGGCCAGTGCGTGCGCTTTCTCGTTGCCGGGCAAGCCTTCGTGGGTAGGAGTCCCTATAAAATTTACTAATTCTTCTGGAATTTGTTCTTTCTCTAATATGTTGAGCGCCTCTTTGGAGATTCTCCCTGCGCTATAATTCCTGATGGCTGTTTTGGAATCTGACACTATGATTTTGACCCTTTTTGAGTCAAAGATATAGCTATCGCCACCTCCTCTGCTACCTCCACTCTGTTTTGCGGGGTACTGCAGCTCTTTGAGTCCTCACAGTTAGCCTGTGTCGTCACTGAGACAAAACCTGGTCTGCTTTCATATTCCCCTGCATCCGTGCTGCATCCGTGTTCATATTCTGCCGCATCCCCTTGCTTTTTATATAGTGATTTTTGTAATGATTTAACCATTTCTTTCCTCCTATCCTGGTGGTGACGGGGATGTATATTCTTCGGGAGTAGTGGTATGCGTATACTGTCTCTGATTTGTGACGGAATGGCTCCCGCGTTTCTTACTTTGTTGGTAGTTTTGTATCCTAGTTTCTCTAGAATTCCCAGACCACCTCTGTTTCTCAGTAGTCTCTGTTGCTGGGAGCCTGGTGTGGCTTCGATCAGCTCTTCTTGGGTGTTTGAATTGCCCATGTTTAGTGTCCTGTGCGTAGATGTGCATGGTGGAAGCTTTAGGGATTGTTTAACTCCTTTCCTAATGATGATTTCTATTTTGTTTTTCTCGGCCCTTTTTAGTTTAGGATACCGTGTTGCGTATGTGATCTTGCTGATCGCGAAGGACTGTGTTATTACACGCGAATTTATCTGTGCACAGAGTGATCCTACTGATTGGCTAAGTGCTTTGGACAAAGTGACTAGCCTACATCATTCTTATCGCAACACACTGGTGCGACATTGACTAGTTGTTTTTATGGCGATATATATAGACAACGATATGAGTCATTCCCTTTTGCACGGCAATGGAGAGTTCGGCATTAAGGGTCCTCACATACACAGCTTCGCTCGTCATGCACTTTCGCATAGTGGAACGGCACTGACTTTCTTTATTTTATACACTCATTCTATACGCTCATGACGTCGCGTCTCCTACTAAGGAGTGACTTGCTATCACGTGTGCAATAACGCGCGCTCTAGACACGCCGTTAGACAAGGACAACTGTGGAGCCGCCCTGACTTGGGGAAGGGATCTCGTCTCGCATCCCAGAGGCCCAGGCTCGGTTCCAACCAAAACATAAAGTTACTAAATTTCCTTTTCAGAGGCACTATTGACTTTTTATAGGAAAAAAAGAAAAATCTGACGCTAATGCGAGCATGTTGCGGTTGCGACGTGTTTTCACTATTCGCGCCCTCGGCGATTTTTTGTACCATATTTCAGTCACGCCGACTCCGCCAGGGGATTATCGCGGAATAATATTGGCTTCGTATTAAAATGGCTAGTTCTACGTTATGCGTGTCTGGTAAGAACGCCGCATAGGGCGCCTACGAACATATTTCAAATCCTGCAGAACTCCGCCATACTTCCGCGATTCGGAGCCGATACAACTTAGTAATAGCACATGCATGGTACCATAATAATCCGCGCTACATTAACTGATCTTACACAAGGCATACGATATGCCAATGATCTTTCAAATTGAGAGGCCACAATGATGTTTCGACAAAATGTCGCGGGCCAATTATCAACACCTGTCAACAATTTCCTCAATGATGTTTCAACAATTCCCCAATGATCTTTCAAGGTCATTTGTTGATGTTGAACAATGATATTTCAATAACCTTTCAACAATTTTTTTTGTAAGGGCTCTTAGCCAACGAAATGTTATGAAACCGAGCGTGCATACACATTTAGTGAAGTGGGGGCGAAAGGAGTCTTAACAAGGTGCATGGCGAACACCACACCGCTACCCTATACTCAGTTCACGGTAGATTATTTCGCTCATTTCCAAGTCAATACACGGGACTACACTTTTACCACCTAATCGCCTTTCTTAGGCGGGAAATCAGTACCGACTGTAACAAATTCCGTTCTACATTCCATACCTGTGCCTCTCGACGTGCGTCTGTCTTGCCGCGGGAGGCTACCAGCCGGCACGACGACCTCTTCTCGTGTCACAATTTCGCGCCGTGGGACGGCTCCTCGCTAACGTGTTTGGCAAGACATCTAAAGAATTCTGAAAACGTAACACAGCTCTTGGGTTGGGACAGGCGAGGGAATGCTCAAATAGGGGAGGAAAGTAACTCGCCATCATTCAAGTTTCCGCCGGTGCGAAGCTCATCACCGGCCTTGCTTGTGCCGCGTGGAAAGTGATGTTCGAAATATCACACGCTGCCGAACACAGCGGCCTGTACGCGGCCCAAACAGAACTGACATTTGTAGCCTAATGCGATCGGCTTGTCCAGAGAGTTACGTTCTTCTACGACATGGACGAATGGACGCGGAAAGAACACCGACAGAAGGAGAGCGTGCAGTACTCGCGTGAACTCCGGCTCGTCTACTGTATCGCGGTGGCGTCGAAAGTGCTACTTCAATTTTTCGCGAAATACCATGAGCTCTGTGGTGCAAACGTCGTCGCCAAGCCAACGGCGCTTTTTCGGCTTCTGTCGCAGACTCTTGCACACTTGAAGATGATGCGATGGTCTCTCTGCGAGGACGGCCGCTACGAGTCTTGGCTGGAGAAAGATGACGCTGCAGATATCAGCACACACTGCCAGCTCCAGACACTCAAGCTTGATACCATCTACGTGCACTTCGTAGCGACGCCGTTGACAGCGGACTTCTTGAACATCTCCAACAGATGCGACGACCAGCAGCGCCCCTGTATCCATGCCATACGCGAGGACGCCGTAAGGGAGCCGATAAGAAAAGCTTGTACGAAGTTGATGACGGCCAGGCCCGGTCTGCACAGCTCCCGTTGCCCTTGCCAACGGCCACGTCCGCCCACGGCCAGCCTCTGTGCCGAAGGTTCGTGCATCTGCGTCCGTCCCGACGACTGCCTGGAGCAGAGGGCGTTGCTTCAGGGAGTGCGCCACGCGGTCGTCGTCGTGGAAGTGGACTCGGAAGCTGCCTGGCTCTTCGTCGAAGGCACAACGGAGCCGGAGAGCTGATGCTATTAGCCTCGCCAACTTAGCGAGCTGCGATGGCTCTCTCTCCCACAAGGTTCGCCGTCATTCGCCGCCAGCAATAGAACGAGGCTGAAACGAAGGATGGACAAACGAGCCGGGTAGACACGTGGGCGATGTCAATACAACGTATGTTGAAGGTATATAGATATGATCACATGGTTGAGGATTTTGCATATCAGCAAGCTAATCACGATCACACTCTGCTAGCGCTAGGAGCAACGCCCATGAGCACAGCAGGCTAGTCATGACAGCGGTCATTCACTGGAAAAAGCAAAGAACAAGGCAGATTCGAGTTTAAAAGCACCAAGAACCGACACACGAACGGTACACGGAAGTCGTTAGGCCTATTGGCTTAGAGCTCGATGCGACATCTGTGCCCGTTTCAACACAGTCATTATCCATTAGGAAGCAGCGAATTACCGTAGTTTGTTTTGTCCACGCGGAAGCTTAACAAATAAGCGAAAACATTATCTGGTACTTCCCCTTTGAAGTCATCAAAGGCTTGCTTCTCAAGCTCTTCGCGGTGCAAGTGTGTTTACCGATAAGGACCACATTTCGGGGAATTTTGTTTCCTATGCGAAATTTCAGTACAAGCGATGACTGTGCTATAAGCAACTCTAGCAAGAGTGACTATGTAGAAATAAATTCACCTTTCCAGGGAAGGACTGCCGTCTAATAGCCAAATGCTTTCACAGGAGAAGCCGGATTCGAGCCTCTTTTTCCGTGGATATTGCCATCAATTTCAAAAGTTCTGTCTTTGCCTACTGCATGAAGTGATTGATGCCGTCTGAAGCCATTGAAAGCACCGGAAGGTACATGGTTCAGACTGGAAACTCTGGCTGTTGCTGCTGTTTTATTTCTTAAGTTTATTTGTACAATTGGCACACGCGTTGCCTAATGCGTTTCTAGAACGACCGCCGAACACTTTTATTCACCCAAAGGTTTAACACTGAAGAAAAAAAAGTAAAAAAAACGAAATTGTGTCAAATTTATTGATGGGTTTAGTACCAGGGATCACGGAGACACACCAAAACAAAGCAGATAATTCAAAAAAAATTACGCATCATGAGTTAACTTTAGGTTCTGTGGATTCGGCTGTCACAGTTTCTTAGTTTTTTCTTGTGATTTTCGCTCCTCAAACAGCATCTGTTAAACAAGAGTAATGAACCATCCAGATAATTTTGGTTTCCTCTTTTAGAAAAGCCTGGACTGTGTTGTTCACTGGTCTATGTAGCGGCAAAAATACAAGCAAAAAGAATTGAAGGGTGGGCACACTTACAGCCACATGACAGAACTTTAGCGAACAGCTTAATAAAGTTTGTCTCGAATCTGGACAAAAGTGTGGCACCACCCAATAGTAATTGGTAGTGAAACGACTACACGTAGTTTATAGTCATTAAGGCCAGTATCTTACAGCGTATATATACCAGGTTTTCGTGCGAAGACGTTAAACAATATTTAAAAAATCACCTGTGACTGACAGAGCGATCAGAATCCGTGAGCTTGTCTACTAGAAGCGGTGAAAATTACTCGCCCAAGAAATCGAAATGCCTAATCGACTAAATAACGAAATATCACTAAATATATTTACATTTATATTGTTGTGTGTGTGTGTGTGTGTGATAACATTTATTGGAATGAGGTCCGGAGGCTCGACTTCTTAAGTCAAGGCGGGCCGCTCCCACGTTGGCACTGTCAGGTCAAGCCTTTCAGCGACATCATGGGCCCTCTGGACGGCCCTTAGTTGGTCCTGAAACAATGGGCTTTGAATCCTTTTCTCCCACTGTGTCCACTCTTCAACGAGGTTGGGGAGAGGCGCGGGGTACCCCGCTGGCATATGTCTGATTCCAATGATGCCATTACAATCGTTGCAGTCCATCCTAATCTCCCTCTATTGATATATTTTATTAATGGTGTACAGTGTGGGATATGTTCCTGTTTGCAATGCGCAGAGAGACTGCCTGAGCCCTGTTCAGTTTTGAATGTGGCAATGGGAATTGCCTGCGTCCTAAATAGTAGTGTTTGGCAATGTCATTGTATGTTATTAAATGATCTCTAGATTCCCTGGCTTGATGGTGAACGGCTCGGTTGTGACTGTCACGGTTAGCAAGTCCTCGTGCCAAGTCATGAGCAACCTCATTGAGGTTTATCCGAGTCTCGTCCATTTTTCCCATATGCGCAGGAAACCATCGAATTTCAGTTCTCATAATCCCAATCTTTGCAAAAAGTTTCGCTGCAACACCAGCGACGTAGCGTTTATCAAAACACTTTATAGCGGATTTCGAATCACTGTAAATGGAGGCCCACTTATTACTCCTGATGGCTAGAGCAATTGCCACTTGTTCCGCCACCATGGGGTCCTTGGTAAAAATACTGATAGCATCTTGCACCTTCCATTGATAATTTGAGACAATGGCCGTATATGCTTCTTTACCTTTCACCCAGGCTGCATCAACTACAGCTGCCAATTGGTTCTGCTGTTCTATTTCCTGCAAGAGTGCTTTAGCTCTTGCCTTTCTGCTTTCGACATTATATTCTGGATGCACGTTTCTGGGGAGAGGGTTGGTTCTGATCTTGTTCCTAACGTCAGTCCTAAGTTCTACTTCAGCCTCTATTGGGCTCTTTGATGTGTTCAGTTCTGCACCTATTGCCTGTAATATGTTCCTGCCAGCTCGTGATTTTGTCAATCTTTCGTGTTGCGCTAGCTGTTGAGCCTCCGCGATTTCTTCCATTGTGTTGTGCACCCCTAGACTCATGAGTTTGTCAGTTGCAGCGTTACTGGGTATCCCTAGGGCTACTTTAACGAGCTTCCTGAGCTTCACATGAAGTTTCTTAAGATCCGCCTGCTTCCATTTGAATAATCCAGCCACATAAGTGAAGTGACAGAGAGCAAAGGCGTGTATTAGCCTCTAAGCGCTGTCTTCTCCTAAGCCTCTGTGTCTATTGGTAATTCTCCTTAGTAACCTAATGACTTCATCTGTTTTATTCGCGATATGTTGTATTGTTCTATAGTTAGCATTGTTTCCGTCTATGTGATACCCAAGAACCTTCATTGTTTCAACTAGCCTGAGTACGGATCCTTCATGAGTGTATAAGCACACTCTTGGCTCATCTTCCGGAATGTAACCTCTTGCTTTGCGACCTTTTCTGCGATGTTTAATGACCAAGAGTTCTGATTTGGCTACCGAGCATTTCAACCCCATGTCTTGCAGTGTGTTCTCTACAACATATAAACTTTCCTGTAATCTGGTCTCTGTCTGTCCTACACTACCCTTGGCACTCCATATGGTTATGTCGTCGGCATATACCACATAATGTATACCCTCAATTTTCTCCAGATTTCTTGCAACCTTGGACATTGCTAAATTAAATATCATTGGTGAGAGACAGCCCCTTGTGGAGTGCCCCTATTTCCCAAATTCTTAGCTTCTGATTTAAGCTCACCCAGCATGAGTTGTGCAGTTTGATTTCTAAGAAAGTCGTTAATCATGTTAAAGAGTCTCTTACCTAACCTCATCTCTGAGAGGACGCCAAGTATTGTCTTATGCTTTATACGATCAAAAGCTTTTTTCACATCCAATCCCAAAAGAGCTTTCGTATGCGCTGGGCTGGCCTGTATAAGTTGGGGTTTGATCAGCAGCATAGCACCCTGGGTTGACAGCCCGGGACGAAAGCCGATCAAGTTGTACGGGAGGATGTCGTTCTGCTCAACGTATTTAGTGAGTCGATTTAGGATGACATGTTCCATAGCTTTGCCTAGACAGGACGTTAAGGAAATAGGACGGAGGTTGTCCAGAGTGAGTTGTTTTCCTGTCTTTGGTATGAGGATGGTATTGGCCACCCTCCATTCCTCTGAGTATACCCCTTTTCTCCAACACTCATTGAAATGTTCAGTTAGATAAGAAATTGATTCATCATCCAGATTTCTTAATATCTTGTTAGTTATTCCGTCAGGTCCAGCCACCGATCTACTATTAAGACTGTGAAGAGCCGCCCTCACTTCTCTCTTAGTGAAGTCCCGGTCAAGTTCTTCACATATGCCTCCCGTATATTCGGGGCTCTCGTCATCTTCGTTTGGTTGTTTAAGTGGGAGATATTTGGCTGCGAGACTATCCATGATATCCTTCCGTGTTTTATCTTGGCTTTCCTGATGAACCAACTTAGATATAGCTGTTCTCTTGCTTGTCCTTGTTTGATTATCGTTGAGCAAGTGCTTGAGGAGGTTCCAGCCACCTCCATGCTTGAGTCTACCATCAGCCGAATTACAGATCTCATCCCACTGTTGCTTCACGAGAGTCTTCGAGTGATTATCAATTTCTCTGTTTAATTGCGCAATTTTTCCCCTAGCCTTCTGTTTAGTCTCTGCGTTTTCAATCTCTGTAATATAGACTGTTTGGCCTCAATCAGATGCGCCAGCCTGCTGTCCATAGCCTCAATATTTTCCTCTGTCCTGATTTCTTTACTGGCCCTTTTGACTTCCTCTCTGAGCTGGGTGACCCACGTCTGAAGGGGATCCTGCTCGGCATCTAGAGGCCCCACTTTCCTTCTGTTCGCCCTGATTTTTCTGAACTGATCCCAATCAGTGAATTTGAAGATCCTAGTTTCCTGTCTCGGTATGCGTATGCTTATGTGTATGATATAATGATCGCTCCCGAGATCCATGTTTGAATTTTCCCAATTGGCTCCTCCTGAGTTGTTTACGAAAGTAAGATCTGGTGTGGAGTCCCTGCTTGTGGACGTGCCACAGCGGGTGGGATACGCCGGGTCAGTAATCAAGCATAACCCCAGATCCATGGCAAGACTCCATAGCTCCTCTCCCTTCTTTGTGTTCCAAGTGTATCCCTATGTGTGATAGGGAGCATTAAAGTCCCCTCCAATAATGAGCGGGGAGTTTTTGGCAACCGAAAGCACCTTGTTGAAGAGTGCTCTAAACCTCTGTCTCATGTCGTTAGGACTGCTGTAAATATTCAAACAGAAAATGCTTTGCGTCTTACTTGTGTTCCTTTTAAGTATTATCTCAAGTAGAATAAATTCAAACCTGGAATGTCTAAGATGAATATCATGCTCAATGTATGGCAACTTTTTGTCAATGAGGGTCGCCAACCCCCTCCCCGTTTTTTTTTTGCCTCTACATATAACTTTGTACCCAGTAAGCATAATTTCGTCCGCTAAGGTTTCCTGCAGCACAATTACTTTTGGCCTGGCCTCAGATGACCTGATCACCTGTCGCAGTGCTGCTTTTTTGTGTTGGAACCCGCGACAATTCCATTGACACACGTTAAATCCATGATTACTGTCCATTGTTATTAGATGAGGCTGTCTTTGTATTACCCGCTACTTTCCTCTTTGTGATGGCCCCCGACAGTCCAGGAATGGACTTTATACTATCCGCCTCCGACGGCAGATACTCATCGTCGTCATCCCCTCGTGTCTCAATTTTCCTAAGTCTTTTCTCCGCCGTTAGCCTCCATTTCCACAATTTGTCCACTTTAAAGTTGGTCGTTTCCACTGTCTCTCTTATCGCTTTAAATGAATCTTTTATTTCACTGAGGGCTGAGAAGACTGACTCATCCTCGGAACTCACCGCCCTCTATTTAGGGGCAGGAGAGCTGGATTCTCCTGGATCGCTGCTTTTGCTTACAGGTCTATCTATCTCTGCTCTAGCAGGGCTCGACTGCTCTTTTTTACGAAGCTCTGCTACCTGCCTTGTCAATTCTTCATTAGCTTTTCTTAAAGAAGTTACTTCTTTAATTAATTGCCCTAATCTGGCATCATTGTCATCACCCACAGCAACCGAGGCGCCCCCAGCAACTCTCGCCATACCTTTTACTTTGTCAGCCCAAGTGGTTCCTGACGTCTTCTTCTCGCTAGGTATTGAGTCCCTTTGCACGAAGCGCACCTGCGCTTCCCTTGACTTGGAGCGCCTTCTCTCCCTAGATAGTGAACGATGCCTGGATCTGGTGCGACTCCAGGAGCGTGAGTGCTCCCTGTCCTCGGGGCGATGGTTTGGCGCCAGCTGTTGCGCTTCCGACTGCAATCTTGTTGACGACCGAGTCCTGTTGCGCTCTCTTCGACGACGTCGTACGACGTAAGGGATTTGAAATCTTTGCTTACAAAACTTGTCGCCGGTAGGGTGATCGCCTTCACAAAATTTACACTTAGGTACACACACATGTTCATCTCCTGGGTATCGAGTTCCACATACTGAACAATGTCAGGTGTTGGACACACATCAGAGCGGTGCCCGACCCTTCCCCAAGTGAAGCAGACGTCGAATTGCTTCCTGTGAGGTAGAATCTCACTAGTGTGGATCCGTACCTGACAAAATTGGGCACTTTGAGTCCATCGAAAAGTACGATGACCGATCCCGACGTCTTGATGCGCTTGGCAGCCAGCGTAAGCGGGTTCAAGTCATGCACGATGTTTCTTGTTATTATAGCTTGCGAGTCTCTGATGTCCACTCTTCGGATGACGCCTTTGCATGTGGCATGTGGTGCCGCTTCGTATGCATTTGCCTTGTATTCCGCTTCCACAATCTTGAAAGACTTGATTCTAACGTACTTCGCAGCATGTTCGGGCTTAGGTGTGCGGACTACGATGATATTTTGAATGAAGTTCGGGCAGGCAACATTTCACGGGCCTGCTCTTCCATTAGGCCGGACGCCTCGATGACTGCGGAAACAATCGTGGTGGTGCTCACCTTGTTCAAATTGAGCCCTCCTCGATGTCGTATAATGATCGTTCTGTGCTCCTCGGGCAGTTGAGGCATCCTCGAAGCTTTGATAACCCGATTCTTGATCATTCCACCGACGGCGGTTCCCTTGACTCCATGCTCTCGCTGATTACGTGGCAATGTGCTGTCCTCATCCACAGCCTTTGTGCTAGCTCCTGATCTTCGGCCAGCCACTACTTGCCAGCCGTAGTCGTCGTGACCATTGTTTCCTTCATTTTCAGTAAAATCTTCATCTTCCATGTTTCTATCCGGCATGGCTGCGGTCAGGTGGGCTTACTAGGCCCTGCAAAAGCCCTACTCCTCACTTAGGAGCAGAAAACGTTCCGTAAGATTGTGAAAAAAGAAGCCCCACCTCGAATCTTGGTGTCAATAGATTCGCCGTCGCTTCGCGAATCCAGTGGTATGCTTCTTTTCGTTGCACTCTCAAAACTGACGAGCGGAGCATGGAAAAAGAAACGGAGCCGATGCTTCCACGTCTGCACTGCTCGGCATCCAGTGAGCTTGAAAGGCATATGCGCTTGGAGCAAATACCAAGGATGGCGCCGTTGTCCAGATATGTGCAGTTGAACTTGAGGAAAAAATTGCACTCTTACCACACTATTTTTTTAGGAAATCGTCATATTAGGCATAGAAACACAAAAGTGATTGGGGCGTCCATGGCTTTCGTCGCCATGGTATAATATGAAACTGCTGGGATTCTAGACCGTCGTTCCTTGTTAAGTTATTACAGCGTGCAAAATCCCCAGCTGCAATTGCTAAATAGCAATATTTAAGTCATGACTGTTTGTACCTTTTTTTTCTTATGTATGCTCCCCCCTTATGTAGTACCCCAACAGGCGCCTTTAAGAGTCAATAAATGATGATGATGATGATGATATGTGCCATAAAGTAATTAATCACAAGTTCCATTCATAATTTCTTTTTTTTTCTCCTCTATTGATTTAGTACAGACTGGATACCCTTCGGTCCAAGTAGAGCGGCAGTAGAATGCATACAAAAAATTGCGAACAAATCAAGAACAAGCAGGGTAACATATATATTTGTGTCAGTGTGTTTGTAAACCATCGTTCCAGTCCGATATTTTTATGGAAAAAAATTTAGACGTATCACTTCGAGCATAATAGGAAGTTGTGAGTCAGGACGATATTGTCTTGTGTGCCATGTTAGTGCAGGCCTTATGTAGATTAGTTATTTAATTTCAGGCTTCTTGCTCAGAAGGAAGGAAAGGAATTCTTTGGAGTAGGTATAGAACTTTTTAACATAATTTCAGAGGGAGAGTCCAGCCTTGCGAATTTAGGATATATAAACCTAGCTGCCTTTATATTTCTTCAATATGTGTGATATTTCACTTAGTATAAGGATCCAATTATACACATGCATACTGTACCTATGGTGTAATTAATGAAAAGTAACATAGTAATTTTACACTAAAATGGTCATTTTTCAGTTTGTGTTTCAAGAAACAGTCTGCGGAAGACAGAACAAATATAATTAGTTTGCATGTTCCACGAGAAAGTGGAAGTCAAAGTAACAGGTATGCATTTGTACTTGTTAGTCTGCAACTACAACGTTAATTAGTCGAATGTACATGTAGTTTTGTCGTGCAGATAATGCCCGCCTGTTTGTGAAATCCTGCTCAAAGCCTAAAAATGTGCTATCTCCGGCAAGTGATCTTTAAAAATAGGCTGAAGCATTCGCTGCAAACCCGGTATAGTCAGGGGCTAATCCTGTAGATCATACTGTCCCTTGTGACGTACATAAGGAATAAGGCAGGCAGATGTAAAACAGCAAGTCATGAAAAAATATAGCTGTACGAAAGGATAAAAAGTTGGCGGTACCTAAACCGAACAATAACTACCCTTAGCGCTTAGTATTGCCCGTGGAATTATCTTGAAGCAGTAAAAGTGTGCCGGAATATTACATCAAGCTGGGAGAAAGTTGTTCAGAAAAACAAACGAAATACGACTACCAAGAGTGCGTACAAGAAACACACGGGTGAGACTAATTGGGCCGCTGAGGTGCGAATGTCCTTGCAATTTGTTGGGAGGAGCCTCACGTACGTGCTCGCGCGAGCGAACGTGATTGGCGCGCAGCGAAGCACGTGCGTGAGGCTCCTCGAAAGGGAAAACCCGAAAATAACAGAAAAACAAAAAATTTTCAAAAACTGCGCATCGGCAGCCATACAACGCAGTGTGTTTGTTTCTAAGGGTTAAACCTTGTTTTATTCAAGACTAAGCCGATATAAAAAAAAAGTTGCACATAATTGCGGTGGAAAAATACCGAGCTGCGCTGTGTATGGTACGGATGGCAAAGGATGCGGATGACAACGGGTCCTGCCCACTGTCAGTGGAGCCGCAGCCTTACGGCAAGCGCGCTCATGCTACGTTGCAGAAGCTCCATCGATGCCCTGGGATCCCTACGTAAATTTTTCCTTTCATCCCAACGGTCACTGAGAAAATACAAAAGGTGATCAAACAATTTTTACGCAAAGCGCTCGCAGCGTATGCCTTTGTATGGATGTCTTCGTTTTCCCTTTTCAATATTGAGAGTCTTCTCTTTTTTATTTTCAAAGTATATTTCGGAATCCACCACGGAGTTTTATCGCACACTAAGATGTGACATCGTAACCATTTTAGCGTTAAACACATTATAGTAAACCTGGGCGAAAGAAACGCGGCAGCCACAAAGGCGCCGTCGAATTGCTACCTCCGGTGTTTTGTCAAGCTAAACAAGACTAAAACAAAAAATTGGAGGACGCTTAAGCTTCGCCTTCAAGAGTGGAACGCGACAGCGTTCCCGTCGACCCGCCAAGGGGTGTTGGGCTACGGCGCAGCGACTACGCGCCCCGCATCAGACGCGGTGAGCGTCGAGCAACGCAGCGTTCGGCGCGACAACGAAATGTGCGCCTCAGCAAGCGACGCACGCCTGAGCCTTAGAAACAGCTCGTTTCTAAGGTAACACCGCGTTCAATAGAGGCGCTTTTGTACCGCTTTGAAGCATCGAACTCGTGGCTCAGTGGTAACGTCTCCGTCTCACACTCCGGAGACCCTGGTTCGATTCCCACCCAGCCCATCTTGGAAGTTGCTTTTTATTTATGAAGTGCCTGCCGTGATTTATCGCTCACGGCCAACGCCGCGGACGCCGACACCGACGCCGACGCCGACGACACCGGCTTTTCTGCGACACGAGCTCCTTAACGCTATCGCGTTAATATACGAAAACTAGCATTTACACAAGCACGTCCGAATGGGCAATGTGCCTATGTGCGTACTTACCCAAGCCAACGGGAGGGTTCCACAGCACTATGAAAAAGCAGGTGGGGTTTCCAAAGACCAGAGCGCTTGCACACTCCTGATCTACACCATTACAATACGCTCTAGGAAACTAGGCAAATTTTTTTATTGCCATAGCGTTAAGGGCCCCGTGTCGCCGAAAATCCGGCGTCGGCGTTTGACGCTTGGCGGCCCGCTTCCAGTGTCGACGGCGGTTTCTGGAATAATCATTCCGAATCTCTCATAGCCAACCACGCAAACCCAACAACGCAGGCCCTCCGTGTAGAGCAAACATGTTTATAATCTAATTGAATTCTCAAGGTAAAATACCCCAGAAAATCTTAAAGTACCACTTACACTCAATCTACAGACAAGATGGCGTTTGATTTTTTTTTTGAATATTGGAGAAAACATGTATGTGTTACGCGCAAACTCAAACACTAACCCCTTTTCACTTGGTAGCGTTTTCCAGCTGCCGTTTGAGGTTTGTCTTGTACTCGCGGACAACTCTCTGTGGCAATGAAGGGAAAGCTATGGGAGCGCGGCTGCTGCACATGCGTTTTCGCACTAAGCAATCGGACAGTGTTTGACAGAGTTTTAGTTTGCTGGCAGCAAATGCTAAATCGACGGAGCTTCCACGTGCGACGGTTTCACGTTTTCCCAGATGCGGAAGAAAAACGCCGCAATATAAGTAAACCTTCACGCTCAGTGGTGCGTTCCGTATTATTTAACTGTTGCTAACAAGGTCCCTATGTTTTCTCTTCCTTAGCCTAAACATACGTGTATTACAACGCGGGACTCTACTCAGAAGCCCTCTCACTTGCACACGCTTTCCCTCCATAGCTCTACGTTCATAGGAACAGAAAGTTGCCCGCAAGTATACTAGGACCCTTCCGTTCCTCGCACGCCATCAAAAAATAGTAAAAAAACACCCACACTACACTCGCCTTAGCGTATAGCACGCCGCCAGCGTTTCCTGGTAAACATTGCGGTTATATAAGCTGCGGTTCACAGGAAGCGTAAGAAGCATTCAGCGATGTTTTATGCTATCCCGTACCACTCTTAAAGGTGAAGCCTGAGTGTCCACTTAATTTTCATAAATGTTAAGGCGGCCGTTTCTACTACGCACCTTCATTCCATGCCAACCAATAACTAATTTTTATATTTAATACTTTATTTAAACATACGTTGCCGATTTCTACATCACCACACATCACACCGCAGTGCATCTAACACTAGAGCGTAAGAGACAGCCTTTTTCACAATAAAATATTGAGTATCTTTTTTCACGCAGTTTGCTAATCACGACGAAGTAAGCGAAAATATGCGTTCCGAATTTCGATAACACTTTCGTATTTACGAAAGAAGCCATCTGATCACACTCGACTGCACCCGACCACCGTAAGAATGACACTTTGGGCACACTGCTTATTAGAGTCATAGACTTCACGTCTCGCTTGTTTCAAATAATTCTGAACACTCAGCTAGTATCGAACAACGCGAAGCTTAAGCTGAGACTTCTCGTGCGCTTGCCAGCGCGTGCTCTCTCCAGGGTGCTCCTTCCTCTAAGCCTTGGCAGAAACCACTTCGTATTGCTAGCGTCTGAGGCCCAAACAATGAAACGTTCCGTTCCTTCATGCGCTTCCTAACCTTACGTGAGGCCTCCTGCAAACGAAGGGCCGATGGAGGAAGCAATCGCACTCTGAAAGCTCCCTTCACCCGTCCTCACGTAAGGAGCGGTTGCCGCATGCCTGGGTTCGAGATTATCTCTTAAAAGCTTTACGCGAACACCATTATTCAATAAAAAATGTTGTATCGTCGCACAATCGTTATATTGAAGAGCTAATATATAGAAGCGTGGACGCTTTCTTCTAGTTTTGTTTACTAAACTTTAAAAAAGTTGTGCATTACAGTGCAACACTTGATGTGCTCCATCAACGCTGGCACGCCGGCGTCGTGCAACGCCTAGCAACGCCTAGCAACGCTTTCATGCCGCACGCGTGACTGAAACGAACTTGCCTGGCAAGACGTACCGTGCTCGCGCTTCTCCGCAGGTGGGCGACAGCGCGCATGCGCAAGCAAACGTCACGTGGTTAGGCAGTGAGGTGAAGCGCTCGCTCAGGGCCAGGAGCGGCGTAAGGAGGCAAGAAGGCAGCTTAGGAGCTACCTTACGCTGAGGAAGCACTAAGGAATCCTTCACCGAGGGCCCCTCAGTAAGGAAGCTTTCAGAGTGACATACGGTGGCCTCACCGCAATGAAGGCTTCCTTACTGAGGTAAGGAAGATTTCATTGTTTGGCCCTGAAACTGCGCACTTTAGGCGTCACTAATATCTGTCGGTCAAGTTGGTACATGTCAAAGCCTGTTCGAACCATGTATCACGGCCAGACTAGCGTAGCCAGATTTGAGCACATCCACTCGAGCTCGCCCTTCAGCCCTGTCGCGCACATAGGAGACGTTGTGCACTACAGTTAGCCACGACAGCTGCATGAGGCGGCGTCTGCTCTGTAGCGCCGCTACCCGAGTTGGCGCGGGGTGCCGGCACGAACCCTCTACCTCGATTACAGAAGTCAGGCGTGTGCTCTGATCGGTGTCCGTGGGTGACGTGGATATATATGAAAGGCGGGCTGAAAACTTGATCGAGCGCCAACATCTGAATGGAACCGGTTTTAAGGTTTCCGAGTTGCACACCTTCCAGGTGCGACGCCATCATGTTCAAATCTCGTTACCTTAGGAGCCCTTTCTAGGCGATCCGTAGTGCGGCATTTATGGCTAAGCCGTGGTGCGTGCTGCCAACGTACTCACACAGGCGAGCATAACGACTACACTACGTTCGACCCTCGGCAGTTGCGCACTGGCCGTAGTGATTAGTGATGAAGAAAATGGGTTGCTCGTGCCCATTTCTGCGATAAAACAGGCTCGTGTAGCTATCGGGCACACTGAATCACAGGAAAGAAATGAGATACCATGACCACAACCATGGGTTTAGGGACAACTTCGGAATTTCGCCCGTCACAGGTGTCAAAACCAAAAGTAGCGGCATCTGCGTGAACATCAAAAATCAAGCTTAACCTGCGTGTCACGGTCACGTTCACACGATGGGACGTCGTGGGCAGTATCCCCCTCCCCTGTAGCCTTGCAAGGCATTGAAGAAAGAGCGGGGGCACCATGCAGAGGATCACAAGTGATCTCTGATTGCCCAAAACCGTCTTCTATTGAACCCATTGCAGTGTTTTCTTTTTTTGCTCCTAAGTGTATCTGAAATATAATATTAACGTCAACTGCATGTCTCGACATCAATATAAACGTTTGTAGAAGCTGTAGGTAGCTTCGGCACCAGCAAGATCTTGCAGCACTTCCTCCTTTTTTGGGTGCTAAAATAATTGTAGTGTGACTATGCAAGCATAAATCATCAAAGATATGGCTACTATGCTTCGTTTTAGGTTGGAGAAACCGATGCGCCTGGAGGCCATGGGTGTTTGCGCTAACAGATAAACTGAAAAAAAAAGAACTCTCTCACTGTTAATGAACTTACCTTTCCGAAGTCGGTCCCGTGACCAAGAACTTTATCCCCAAGTTCATAGCTTTTTTTATTCTGGTATACAGGCGCTAGGTGGCATGCCGGAAAAAAAGGAGACATACGTCAAAGACCGTGAATGTTGTTAAATAGAGCATGCTATAGTTGCTGCAACTGCACTTAGGCGAGTCGGTTCATCTTGATGCTCAATGCCTCAGCCTTTTTTGGCAAAGTGTAAATGGTTGGTGCTTTCCTTAAACAAACATTTGCAGTCATTCAGTGATAGTTCTGCTGCATGCATTTTTTAGCATGGCCCATCGTGCTCCCTTTTTGTACCTACTAGTTTTCGTTCTTGTTCTTTTTCCTAAGTGAAATAGACACTCTGGGGGATCGGTCATGAATCGGGCGTGAGAAAACTGGCAGCCGCCGTGTTCTTCCTCTGCCGGCTTTAATGTACGGAGGGGGCGCATGTGTCTCGTGCTTCGTGCTGATCGATTAGCTGAAGACGAAGCAGAATGAAAAAAGGTAGATTTAAGGCTCCTGTCATCTGAACGTTTCTGACGTCTCTCGCTCTTTTACTCGCACAATGTTACCCTGTACCTAATCTCAGTCCCTATAGCGTGGTGGGCCCGACGTAATTGTAAGGCGATCGCGATTTCAAAGCAAGGCTACGAACAGGAGTCCGACTACCAGTGCAGAGGGCCACGCCACGTTAAGGATTCAACTACCGTTATTTGGCTACAAAATCGCTGGCTACAAAATCGCAAGGCTATCGCTGCCTTCTGCTTTTCTCTTCATCCTTTGGCTTTACTCTGCTACGGCGCTTTCCGCCACATGCTTTTACTGTAGCCTCCTCTTCCGCTTTCATCCTCGCGCTCTCTTCGCTATCGCGTTCTTTCATTCCCTGCTGCACTCAAGTGCACTGCTGCATTCACTGCTGCACCCAAAAAGTGATGGCATTTGGTCATGTTTGTGTTAACACCAAGCAATGAATGTGCTCGATTAAGAAAAAGACGCAGCAGGAAATTCCTCGCTGAGTAGACGGATAAACATAAACTACGACGCAACCAGAAAAATTGTGGTGTTGAAATATCCAAGAATATGGATGAAAAGAAAAGAAAAAGAGATCGCATCGTCGTGACCGCGCATCATAAGTCACGGTAGGCGTAGAAGTCCCTAGTTATATCAAGTTATCTTCAGAACAGCTCTGATAGCATCCCCGCAACAACGGTTCGTTGCGTACTGTTAAATGCTCACATGCAGTGACATGCAGCTCATGGCACTGTGCGAAAACGCGCTCGCAGCGTAAGCGAAACCTTAGGCGCCTAAATGGACGCAGACGCGCAGTTGGTCGCGGCGGACCCGTGCGCTCACTGCATTGAGGTTTCATAACGTTATGCTCCACTTGCTTATACAGGCAAGCAGCTGTAAAATCTTATTTCACATAGTTCGGTCTCAGCGAGAGCCTACCTTTCACGCAAGAAGCTGGTTCGGGGGATTCCATGGCGACGATGCTTCTTCTCTACGCATTCTACAAAGAGACAGCAACCGCAAACCATTCCGTGCTTTGTTTTTGCCCTATACCAATCTTTTGACAGTAAAATACTTCGCTCGTTTAGAAAATACTTGAGAGGGGCTCCAGAATTGCTCCCATGTGGTGTTTTCGGTGCCAGCCAAATCTAAAAGGAGCGCCCAGTGTTATCAGTTATACCATGCAAGCGAGGCGCCTCCGATAGATGGCAGATGCGTAAGCTCTCGCACTCAATAGCAGACTGCGCAGTTGAGTTCGTTTCTGTCGGACTTAGTGAAATGCTCATTGTAGCAGTTTCGCTGAACGAAGCAGTCATTTATCGGGAATAAATAAGATGTTCTTGCAGAAAAAAAAGGCGTACGAAACGGCTAAAATGATAAAGTTCCGACGTACGACATAGAATATGTGTGATATATACTTAGGTAAATGGACTGTAACTAAATCCGAAATGTCCAATTCGTCTTTTATTTCATTACCAAAGTTTGTGTCAGAACGCAATGAAATGTTTATTGTTACGCACCGCAACATATACAAGGCATGCCGAAATTCAAACTCGATTAGATTTCTGATAATAACACAGTTAATATTTGACGTTTTGGCTATTCTTTTTTCTTTTCAAAGACGAAAGCTTTTCCTGTGACCTACGCCCACATTTCCTTGTGGGCTATGTGTTTTTCTAACCTCTTTCTTAAGCCGATCCACGATATCGGGCAGTATCAATTAGACTTTTACTTCGTGAATTAGATGAAATCAATTACGTGTAGTAAATTACGCTTTTTCTTGGTTATTTTGTAATTTAACAATTGTTTTGTATACTAGGTAACGCTCATGGTAATTCAGTTGCTTTTCTTCAACCATCAATTACATGTACCAAGTTAAATTTTCTGACACAACAAACTTAATAGCCGACGCAGCTTTGAGTGCTTAAATTTAGCAGGAATTAGTTCACGAAATTGTGCAAATAAAGGAGGGTAAAGAAAAGTTCGTTGGTGAAAACACGTGCATAAGTTACCCATTTCCAGAACGAGCATCCTGCAGCTTTCCATTCCTTTTATCTCTCTGTCTCTCAGATACGATGAGATGACCGGAGTATGGTAGCGTTGCAAATTTGCTAAGCCCTCTTGGAACCCCGACACCAGCTTTCCGCACACAATAAATATATCACTGTCTTTCTCGGACGCGTTTCCAAGCGGCCTTTACTGATGGTAAGAGCTGTTACTCCTTATTTATTTACCGCTTAGTGCATTTTGTGACAACATGATGTTGAGAGATGTCTTTGCCTTTGAACGTGTGTCTTTATATATGTCTTATGTACACCAGACGCAGATACGCCTATTTTTGCGATTGTAACGTACAGGGAATTTTATAGGGTTTATTACTATGCAGGTTCATGATAAACTAGATCACAGATTAGGTCCCCTCTTCAGGGAACGTGAACATATGCACCCGTCCGTTACAAGTTGAAGTATCAATGGCTGCTAACGGGCACTGGAAGCGTAATTTCCTGCATGCGCTGCTTGTACTGTTATTTAGGCCATAACATAATGTGGCCAATAAACATTGAGACAACAATGTATGTGGTTTCAGGCAATTTATGAATTTATTTTAAAAAAAACGGCTCAACTCTAAGGCACGCGCTTTCTAAGATTTGACCGACCTTCATGTGAAGAGGAACGTCTCTAGCAAATTTCTCTGACATCTGTTGAACTCGAGAAAGGTAAACGATTAAGTCCACTATGATGAATGAAGTTCACTATTCAGCAGTGGTGGTATCTATAGGACATAGGAGCTATTCTATACTTAAATTAGTTTTTTTCTTTCTCGTCGTTAACGCATTGCATCAGCTATTCGAAATTCTCTCAATATACAGAAGGCACACAGTTCGCTTTTTGTAAAGGAAAACAGCCTGTATGGTAGGATAATATTTTCTAACAAGTGTACTTAAGAAAACGCTCGTGCCTTGCATGGTTAATTATGAATAACTGCCTGTTAAATACTGAAGTATTTATTATCTGTACATATCAGATACCTTCATCAAACAATAAGAGTCCTTGTCTTGACAGTGAAATTGAAGCGGTAACTAGCCCTACTTACGCGGCGCCCCACACAAAACATTCCATTCAATTAAGCTGAGTTGCACCTAAAAGTGCTGTATAAGAAGGCTGCATCGAGTAATGCAAGACAAAGTCAAGCGGATCACCTTTGTTCTTAGTGACAGATTACGAGGACGAATACACAGAAAGTAGTGCTAGTCTCGCAATTTCTACTAAGCGCACCAGCATTGACACTGACATTTCAAATTTTCGCAATAGAAGGCTGAGCCCACAAACGAATAGATAAGAAGCAATTGCTGCAGATATGCTATTTCTCTAGATAATTTCAAATTACTGATTGCACGTTTCCGCAAGAAAATATGTTATAATCTCCACTGCTTTGCCTCAGAAAAAATTCGTTCTTTCCGCTTGAAACATGTGGAATATTGGCGGACGTAGCTCTGATATAATGGCGCCAAATAACACCAATTTTATATCCTTACTTTATTCAATTGCAGTAGGAACAGTATATGCAATACTTTGCAGATTTAAACTATCGTGTTCTTTGGCGAGCTTGAAAGAATAGACCTGATTACTTTCTGTTAGGGAATTATTTGCTGAAAAAGATATGTTTGCGCAAGTTTTCCGTTCGTCCACTAAGTGAAGAAAAAAATACTGCGCTGTGCATTCTAACGCCTTTTCTTCATAAGAAAAACCCTAAAAAGGAGGCAGGGTTCGGTTTTAAGAGACAGCCGTAGCACAGGTAGTTGACATCCTGTTGATTAGTGGATAACTTTGCGACACCATTCTGTAATTTAATCGTTTACTTCTGAATGTATGTCAGTCAAGTGCTATAAGATGCCGTATCTAACCTGCCGTACTCCTAAGTAAATTCGTATACATGTTCTCGCGTTAAACAAAGGCCACACTGTTTGGAAAAAGATTTATGGCGATATTTACCAGGCTACTGCCAACTTAGCGACACCATTCTGTAATTTAATCGTTTACTTCTGAATGTATGCCAATCAAGTGCTATAAGCTGCCGTATCTAACCTGCCCTACTCCTAAGTAAATTCGTATACATGTTTTCGCGTTAAACACTTAAACAAAAGTCACAGTGTTTATAACTAGTTTTATGGCGCTCTCGAAGACCCCACTGTCAATGGAGCCACCGCCTAATATAAACTGCACCCTTACTTTGTAAGAAAACCACCGTTGCGGCTCAGGGATCTTTGTAAACCTTTCTCTTCATTTCTCAAAGGATAATGTCCATATGCAGAAGCCGACAGACTATTACTGAGTAAAATATGGGCGGCACAAGTTTTCATTTTAACATTTCGTAAATTGCTATTGGAGAATGCTAGCATTAATTTTTTTCACTGCAATGTATCTTCTTATCTACTATGCAGCTTGGTAGGGGAAAAAAAGCCGCGTTCAGACTACGGGCGCAACGTACGGATTGTACACACGGATTGTAAGCGTATACACACAAAGCGCAAGTAGTTTGTTTACACTACGGTCGTCTTGAGCTGAAAGTAGGCAAAATTTGTAACCAGGACTGGGCGGTAATGTTGGAGTGCCCGCTACTTTGACAACGAGCACAGATACGATTGTTACGACGCCGCCAATGCGCGAAGCAGTTTCGGTTAGCACCTTCCGGTCACGGGGCTTTCGGCCTGCCCAGATTCCTATATTAGAAAACCGGCGAGCTGGCGATGCGATCGGACGCTGCTGCGTGGTGGCCTGCGATTTTGCGCATGCGCACATGTGTCTGTTGCTACGGGTGCTTTGTGAAGTGATGTGCTGTGTGGAAGAGTCTTCGCTCTGCAGCGATGAGCTGCTGATCGAAGAAGTGCAACAAAGGCCGTTACTTTACCATCAGCACCTCAAAACGTATCGTTACAACAGGCTCCAGAACGACACCTGGCTTGATCTGGCGAATAAATTGAAACAATGTGGTAAGTGTTATTTGTTTTCTTTTTCTTGGACGTATGCGTCGATACGTGCATCAGTCAAAGGCTGCGGCCGTCTAGCGAAGTGCAATTTCCGCTCCCAGCAACCTTTGAAAATGTTTTCGGCGGTGCACGGCTGGTTCTCGCAGCCCCGCCAATACGTCGGCGTACCCTCAAGTACAGTGCCTTTAATGGCGCCTCCGTTGTGTTTCCGCTGTCAAACTCGGAGCCGGGAAACTCTAAAAGAGGTTCAGGGCTAACTTCTACAGTGACGAGCAGTTATTACTTGAAATAAAACCGCAGCGTTTGGCGTGCCTGCAAGCAACTTAACAGAATGTTGCACGGCTAATTGCATCATTTAACGTTTCCTTTTCAATGCTAAAGCAAAAAATGCGCATTAGGGGCCACTTATTAGCTTATGTATGATATAATGTCATTAGTAGTTGGTTTACACGCAGTCATAGAGAAGTCCAGGCAACTTCTTTTACGACGGTTCAGCTGGGTGGCCTCGCATCCAATATTGCTGTTGGTGCAGTGTTTGGTGCAATATGTATTGTGTTTGATATGATATTTTGGCGGCTCTAAGCTGTTTATACTGTTGGAAAAATTCACGTTTGGTAGTTGAATTTACTTCTAGTTGGGCAGTTTGCTGTCGGCGATTTTACTTCCGTGGTATACTGGCATAAATTTTCGACTATGTGTTTACTGTTTCAGTGAGAACTGTAGATGTACAGTTGCTACGTGTGTGTTCCTGTGTTAAGGGGCAGCATTAGCTCGCGTCATCATCATCATCATCATCATCATCATCATCATCATCATCCTGGTTACGCCCACTACAGGACAAAGGCCTCTCCCATACTTCTCCACTACCCCGGTCAACTACTAGTTGTGGCCATATTGTCCCTGCAAACTTCTTAATCTGATCCGCCGACGTAACCTTCTGCCACCCCCTGATACGCTTCGCTTTCCTTGGAATCATGTCCTTAACCCCTAATGACCATCGGTTATCTTCCCAGCTCATTACATGTCCTGCCCATGCCCCCCAATTGTTTTTCTTGATTTCAACTAAGATGTCATTAACTCGCGTTTGTTGCCTCACCCAATCTGCTCTTTTATTATCTCTTGACGTTACACCAATCATTCTTTCCATAGTTTGCTACTTTCCGTTCGCTTTCCATTGCTATTTTCCATAGGGCTACTTTCCATTTAAGTAGCAACCTTGCCATAAAACTCCAGTTTTCTGCCCTGTACATGAGCTCGGGTGCTCCTTTCTGAACACATGTAAAAGGATAATTTGTTTTTCTCATCCATCAATGCACCGAATTTCACTAGGTTTATTGCATTTAAAAAAAAAACTTAAAATCTAGTGACTGTTGGTTTCGAATTTTCGATTTTGGTCGACAATATTTTTTAATATTCACAAAAATCAAAAATTTTCAGAGAAAGAAAGTATCATGTTTACAACTCCGTAACTGAGCAATGAAAAAAAGATATCACAATTATGTGAATTGCGTCTAATAGTGCTTCTATAGCGGAAAAAATTGGTATGTTATACATGAATCTCAAGAAATGTCATAATATGTAAATACAACCTTTACAGAACCCTTGTACACAACGTAACGAATTCACGTAAGACATCTATTGACAGAGAATTTGTCCGCTTTGAATGCTATAATAGATGCCGTTTGCAGAACCACGATATCTGTTCTTGATGCAGAGCTATTAATTTACAAGCGGCCTGCTATTTTTTTCCCGGCTTCCGAATTTTTGAAAATTGCTTTAACAGTATTCAGGGCCTAAATTGAAAATCCGTGACCAACAGTCACTAGAATTTACCTTTATCTTTGAAGTGCAACAAATTTCATTAAAATCGGTGCAGGGGTTATCTCACAGAAGCGTTTCTGCGTTTTACATGTATTTGAATAGGCCGCATCGGAGTTGGGTCCGAGCTGAAGCTTCCTCTTAAGTAGTTCCTTGAAGTAGACTCAGCGGCGATGTATATCGTAAAGCTAATGCTGGGAACTAAAATGAAAGGAGCGTAAAATGCACACGTGGAGTTTATGTAGATGAACGTGTTCAACCTGATTTGTTATGTGTAAACGTTTTCTTTACTATGTGCAATGCAGTGGCCGAACTGCAGCATATTTGGAGTTGCCTTCGGTAGAAGATTCTTCGGCTGGGAAATGTCTGACGCAAATCTAACGCCGGCGAAGCGGGCGTTGAGCAGTCGTGGGTTCTTCTGCCGCACCTTATGTTCCTGGCCTATGCAATAGAACGCCGAAGGTAAAAGCTTATTGCTAGCTTGTTTGCTACTCATTGCATCTACAATGTCTGTCGCGCCACAACGGGTATGAGGCCAATGATTGCGCAAACGCCCAGACCCAATAAGCAGAAAGAACTTTAACGCATACCGAAAAGATAAATAAAAAACATTTCACCAAAGTGACCAATAAGGTTTTGCGTTTCCACGCACAAGCCGTCTTATGAGTCTATGCCAATTTTTCTCACTCTTTTCCCTGTCGACCTAACATTACAAAGCACACGTTTGATACTGCGGTAAATTTCTACTGTGACAGAGGACAACCAACATTAAAGAAAATTGGAAAACATTTTGTAGCCAACAGCGTGTACAGTGAGCCGTCTTTGTATTTTCAGTAAAAACTGGAAGTTCCTAAACAGTCCCATGTGGCACAACTACAATCAGCTCTTTTCTTAGTAAAGTTCATGTCTTTTGCCAAGTAAAGCCACATAGAATGTGGCTTAATATAAGAATAAAATGTGTTTTCTTTTCCTCCACAGCACCGTCTGCACGCTCATGGGAAAAGATGGGAGAGGATTCGAGGTGTCCCATGCTCAGTCACCTCAGCCTGTCACTGACGCAGCGTCATAAATACAAAATTTGTGTCGCACATTTTACGTAAACAATACCCAGCAGACGTCACTGTCTTGCGACTTACTGCAAGAGCTCCCCTGTCACAAAGTTTTTCCAAGTGCAGCTGCTTCCTCTGCACGAAGTACTGAGGCAGATACACTGCCTGTTGCAGAAACACCGAAGTCGGCAACAAACTTGTAACAAATTTCTTGCATGTCGCAGGTTCACCACATCGCTCAACTTGTCTGGAGAAGTTTCTTCGAAATAAAAAAAAATTGTAAGCAAGCTCACAAAAAGGAAAAAGAATGACCTTGACGACTTCACGATATCTACACTTAGAACAAATCAGCAGCGGCTGAATGAATTAACGGCCGCTGCGGTGTCTCTACTAGTCAATAAACACTTCCTAATGAGTTTAAAGGGTCCTCGCGGTAAACACTATGGTCAGAAGGAGGAGGAGGTTAAGCTGCAGATTCATAGTTGAGGCAGCATTCCATGTGAAAGATGCAGTGTCCTGAAAAAAAACTATGTCAATGACACTTCATTGCAGCTGGTTGCTCATTTGGTGTTTTGTGCTTCGTGCAGATATCAGGACTCAAGGCGCTTTGTGTTGAGAGCCAGTTATAAAGTTATAAAGCAGTTTCGTTTTTATAAAGTTCTAAAGGAGCAAGTTATCTAAGTTATAAAGGAGTTTTGCGTTAAGTGCTGGTGATCTGACAATGCAGTGCTTTCTTTCAAGTGCTGGCGATTTCAGAACACAAGGCGCTTTGTGTGAGAGCAGCGGATCTCAGTCTTAGGGGTGTTGCGTGTTAACTGCTGGTGATCTGAGAATGCAAAGTGTTTTCTTTTAAGGGCAGGTGACCTCATAACTCAAGCTGCTTTCAGGAGATAAGATGCATTCTTATTCTATATTTGCTTGGGTTGCCACGTAACTGAACTTACCAATGAAGTTCAATGTAGGTTTCATTCCCTGTTGTTTTGTAAGCGTGTCTGAATGCTTCAGTCCCTGTCATTGTTTATTATATATAGGTTGTAAAATGTACTATCCCAACACTCAAACAACGTGCAGCGCGCGGTCATCTCAGTGAAATAAAGAATTATAAAAAAAAACAATTGTGTGTGCCGAATGTTTAACACCGCTGACATCACATTGCTTAAGAAATCCAGCCACTCTAAACAAGCGGTGAGCAAGATGACACTTTTTAATGAAGGCTTCCATCGAAGGATTGGCGCAGCCGGAGGGGTGCGAACACCTCGAATTTTTCATTTTTATTTACTTATACACACACATATACAAACACACGCACGAACATACATACAGAGTAGTGTCGCCATCGATTGCTCGAAATAAAATCCTGGCTGCGCACGTGGCTCGAACAGCTCGAAAATTCGCGTGCAAACGCGCATTACCTTGCAACAAAAAGTGGTGCATTGTTTTTCAGCATGCATATAAAGTTTACTCGAGCAGGCCGGAAGGCTAGAAATTTTTTAAAGGGTGTTCAAGGAAAACTTCGCACACGTGTGGTGAACAATTAGCTGAGCACTTTTTGGATGCCAAAATCAGATGAATAATCATGGCCGAGAAAAGTATCGTTCCTCCAGCTATGTCAGTGGCCGTTAACCATAACCATCATTCATCACTAACCGTCATTCACACCTGCTGCACGTTTTAGATATGTGCGGTGTAGACACGTACATTTAAACGCATTTCAAATGTTCACATACGCCCACTTCATACAAAGCTTATTTTTACGATTTATACCGCAAGCTTAAGAGCTGCTTCGTAGCAGCAAATATGCATGTGGAAAAAAATCCGAGGTGCGCGAGCTTCAAGATCAAATTTATTTTGTACAAGGGAGTGGATGAGCAATGGTTGGCGGAAGCAGGGGATGAGTGCTGGTTCTCGGAGCCTTGCGGGCAGAATTGAAAGCCAGTAGAAAGGCAACAAGTTATTAAGAATAACAGGTTATTTTTATTGTGCTAATCACATAAGATGGCAAACTTGCAAAGTAATTAGTCACTCATTGCTGCTTGTAATATGACAACGCATTTTTGTCTATCTCTTCATACTTCTCACGTTAATTTACTATGACAGATCGCTTACTAACGAACAAAAATAATTTCCCATTCCTCACATTGATTAAGGCTGATCGACCAAGCAACATGCTGCGGGCAGTAACTGCTCAAGCTATCACAGCTGTCTCATCAACGGGAGCGCACGATGTTTTCGCATACTACAAAAGATGAACGCGAGTACAATAATCGACCTCACATGAAAAGTGAGAACGCCGAGAAAAAAAAACAACAGCCCGGATGCAGCGGGAAAATTGTATCTGCTAGTATTTACTCTGTTTTGAAGACACTCTTATAGAGCCGCATAGACAGAGCAATCGTACAAGCTACAAAGCGAATTCGGCGAGTTGGGAAGTTAACATGCCTGCGTATATGCGCAGTGCAACACAGACGTGTCGCCCATTTTTTGTCCCGCATCTGTGTTGCGCTGCACACATAAACACAAAATTGCACAAGTGAACAACGTCTCATGTCAGGCGTACGCATTTCAGCGTGTACAGGAATGTTACCTGCTTTAGTGTAAACAAGGCGAACGCACCTCGCATATCCTGGTCCCTGCCGGAGCTGGCCGGTCTCGTCCGTCCTCACGGCACCTCGTGAAAAGCTTTCCTACCTTTCCTGCGATTTGTGCAGTTTGGTGCGCTGCACCCCATCATATTGGAATACAAGCGTCAAATTATGTGTTTCGTACCACTTCTCCAATGTTATTAACTTAATATCGTCGAATACCGCAGCTGCAGCCCGGAGCCGATCAGTGCAACGCATGATCGATGGTCCGCTGCTTGCAATTTCGATGGCACTTACAGAAACGAGTCGAGTCGGCGTGGCGTCCGTGAAGTTGCCTTCGCAGCGGCAAAGATGAAAATTTGACGTCATTTTTTCACCACGTGATAGCGCTCGGCGAATAGCGCTGCGAGTGGTGCCGGGAAAGTTATGCACAACTCTGCTTCCTAGGGGAACATGCAGAGGAACAATAGAGCTGACTGCGCGAGCGCGCCACTGCTCTTCGCAAGACGCGCCCCGAGTCACGTGATACGTTGTGGTCTCTCTAGCGCTCCTTTCTACCTGACATCTTGTTTCCCACGTATGCCGGTTTCATGAAATGTATTAACATAATAATTACCTGAAAAATGGTACTTTTTCTCCTCCAGCCATTTGACATCGTTGCTTGTTCATCGTCTGAAAGTTTGGGCATACGTGACTGCAAGAGCAACGCATACTTGGAAACACTGCTTCCGAAAACAAGCCAAGAAACGCCTTCTACACCGTCACCACCGCTGATCGCCACGTGTTCATGTCAGCTATCTGTGAGCACATGCTGCCTCATTAGCCCCCCCCCCCTTTTTTTTTATTACTGCCACTCCTCTCGGCAGTGCTTCTACGTCTCTGAGAGTAAGTGAAATAAAATCAAAAAGATATCGCTCCCGTGTAAAGGGAGGGACAAAAGCCGGCGGCACTCTGACATTTTTTTCTCATCCACATAAGCGTTCCCCAGCCTTGTTCGTTCTGTGTCGAGACAACAGTGTCAGCTTTCCAGCACGGCCGTGCCAGCCGGAGACGGGCGACACCGCAACCGCGTCGGAACGATCCGTGCGTTTGTTTTGTGAGCCATGTGAGCCATTTAGTCTGAATGCACGCGGTGATCACGGATTATGCGACGAGGGCCGGCGGTTTGCTCTTTAACGGTTTCTTTAGAAGCGAGATATGAGAACGAATACAACTGACTGGTTCGCATCAGCTCCTTTGTGCCCGTGGCTTTACCACACTTCTATTTTCAAGTCCCCAACACTTGCGTAGCTACTCCTCGTTGCTGCTATTCTCGTTCTATCTCCTTGCATTTATTTTTCTTCTCGCTTAGCGACACATCATCGGTATGCTTATTTTCTAGCGCGTTGCTGTGTTTCGTCATGAAATGAATCGATATTCGCCGCTCTTCCTGCGTAATGTTGAGTATTGTTTCCTGAAACATACCCACAACGAAACATCGAATAACTAAGTGAACACTTAAGTAAACAAGCATGCTAAATTCCAAGAATCACGCAAAAGAAAAAGTAGACAAAGGATGTTGCATCAGCCAAAAAAGAAAAAGGAAAAGAAAAACAGCGACGTGTTGTAAGACGAGAGATGCACGACAGCTACCACTCGAAGTTTTCAGACTGCATTGCTTACGGCGCGGAAGAATGCGTATTTTTTTTATATCTATTATTTTAAGGAACAACACGTGATTTGTTTAATAGTGAGCGATTTAAAGCTGTGAAAAGTTCCTAGCATCGCTCCCATGCTCATTTCTTACGATGATAAGGCCGCTTTTCGTAAAGCTGCCATTTCATGCAAAAGGGCACGTTTCTGTATCACGCCTTGCCTTTTTCTGAACCTTATACTTTCGTTACCGTTATAAAATGGCGCCTTTTAGCCTTAACATATGGTCGATTTGTCAATACGGGCATAAGCAAATTATATGGAGTGCACAACATACATATGCTTACGGCAATTTTCCTTTCACACACGAAGTGTCGGGAAAAAAGTATTATCCTGCGGGCCCTAACGGTTTTTCTGCATGCGAAACAAACAAAAAATAAGGCTGGGACAAGTGCCAGGATACAGTCATAGCACGGATAGTTGGCGCCCTTCACCTTTGCGGCACCCATCTGTACTGGAATGGTTTGCTTTTGTAAGTAGCGCATGTTTTCGTAAATTTATACACATGTCTTCATGTGAAGCAAATAAGGCATCTACTGTGGACGACTCAGGTTCATATCTGTAATGAAATGCTTTGCTTTTGTGCATTGTAGTGCATGGTTCGTAAATTCATGTACATTTCTACACGTGAAACAAGCACGGTTTGTACAGTGGCACTGGTTTCAGGACTGCGACCCAGGTTCATATCTATATTGGAGTGCTTTGTTTTTGTGCATTGCAGTGTGTTGTTTCGTTAATTCATATACATGTCTACACGTGAAGCAAGCAGGGTTTCTAAAGGCACTGGTTTCAGGACTGCGAATGGAGCTAAGGTTCTAATGAAAACTGTACTCTTGCTATGTCAAAAGACTTCTGATGGGACGCTGGCATCCTTACGTAACTTTCACTTGATTCTTCAAAGGGTAATTTGCATATGCTAAGGGCGTTGTAATAAAACAAATGTAAAATATCCGCAGCTCATGTCTTTATTACGAAATGTTGTTTTTTTGCCAATAAAAATTCCAGTCATTTTCTTTTTTAGCAAAATCTATTTCCTCGTCCGCTACGTCGCTAAATAGAGCACGAATGTATTACGTCGTAATGGCGTTACCGCTAAGCGCATTAAAAGAAAAGACTTCCTAAAGAACGTGACCACAGTGAAAACACCACTGTGTTTCTCCGACTCAATTTTCTAACACCCAAAAAAATATTATTCAATAACAATGATTTACAGGTAGCAATTACGTGTGAAGAACGCGTAGAAAATTTCGTCTATGTGTCGGAATTATCGGAAGGCCATATAGAAATTGGTGATGCAATATTTACAATGTATTTATTGAGTCGTTGATAGATTGAAACATTTATCAGAAAGGATGGCCTAGTTGCCTAGCATCTCGGAAAGGATCGGATAAAAGAAAGGACGTCCGCCTCCTTAACCTTGGACAGCACAGCGTGAATTCTTCTGGTGGCGTCTCCTTGCGTTGCGAGCCAGTCGTCGTACGACGCCACCCTTTGAGGTTGGGTGTGCTTGTCCCTGAGGCTGGCTGTGGCAGGAAAGCACAAGATCAGTTGTTTCATGTCGACGTTGGTTACAAGGCGGTTGGGCCATTCCACTTGTGTTCCTCCCGACTTGTTCAGAACATGCGGTCGAATAGGGGTTGTAGCTCTCGCCTTGAGTAAGAGAACCCAGGCTCCTCTGCCACGGCGAGTGCGAATGGGAGGAAGGACTCTAGGAGTGGGCGCCCGTAGTAGAGCTTACTCTCGTGGTTCAGTGATGCAGTCGGTGGTATGGCACAGTGATAGTACGGGGAGGTATGGGTGCGTTCCAGCAGTGATGGGCTCACGTCAATGCTGCGATGGCAATCCCCTATAATTTTCTCGCCGGAAGCCTCATGGGCCGCCAAGTTCCTCGCTCTGCTCAGGCTGATGCCTGGCGTGCAATGTGCGATAAAGCCTAGGCATTTGTTATCCCGCTTGTGGCAGAAGCTTGTTTTATGCGATGCGCTATTGTAGTCCCGTAGAATCGGGTGTTAACTTGCTTTAGGGTCTCTTGACTGTCAGTATAGAGGTGAACGATGGCTTTTTTTGCGCTCATAAAAGATTTGAATTGATTTTTCAATGGCTTGTAGGTCAAGCATGGTGGCGGTCCATTGAACAGAGCCGCTGTGGTACGCGGCGTGTGCTTGTCCGTTTTCTGTGCAATAAGCAGTAGCGGCATACATTTGACGGGAACCTTCGTCGTATTGTAGGAAAGCGTCAGTGTGCAATTTGGTTCCTTGAAGATGTCCTCGTGCGTCTATAAGTCTCTCGTTTGGCGGTGTGCCCTGCTTGCGCCTTTGTTGTTTGTGAGGATTGGTTTGGGTTCCATAACCTTGTTTATGTTCGAAGGACAAAGGAAGTTATTCAGCTCTGGCAGATGCAGGTTCGCGCCAGGCAATCCAGATAACAGTCGCTGGCAATTCCACGTGTTCCTCAGCCTTGATTCATTTACTGTAGGTTAAATGATACCGTACGTTTGAAGATGCCTGCGCAATTTGCCGCCACCATACTGAGGGAAGCTCGGTACGGCGTTGATTTCGCGTCTCCTTTGGATCACATCTCATCATCTGCTTGTGTGCGTCTGTGCAGAAGAGCAAAATGGCGGCACCTTTCTAGTTGTCCATTTCAATTCATGGGCGCCATGAGGAGCATTTCCTCGGGAGTTGACTATATTACATCTACAGCTAAACGTTTCAGACTTGCTAGTGTGCCATTCCACGTGCTCTTCTGCCTCGATTCGGTTAAGGTTTATTTATTTATTTATTTAATTAATTATTTATTTACAAAATACTGCAGGCCCAAGCTAGGGCCCATGCAGGAGGGGTATCAAAAAGGTTTACACAAGCACTGGTAAAAACATCAAACAGAAATCATCATAAATCATGAAGAGAGAGAAATAAATATTATATAAATAAAGGGGACACATAAATGAGCACCTTAGGGCCATGAAAACAATTTTGAACATTGCAACTTTAGGAAAAACAGGTCTTTGCAAAAAAATAACATCAAGAAAAGCGCTTCACGTTATGACGTCAATGCGTCGAATGACTCACGGTTTTGAAGCATACATAGCGGCAAAGCGTTCAACTCTGTAATCGTTCGTGCAAAAAATGAAAACTTGAATGTGTTAGTACGTGTTATAAACGGTGCTATCGATTCAGCATGACGATTTCGAGTCAGTCGTGACATCTGAGGTTGGATGTGCGAAGCAGCGTCTAATGCGAGATGGTTGTTTTTCAAGTGAAAAAGAAACTTTAATCTCAGAATTTTGCGACGTAGCTTAAGTTCCTCGATATTATTTATCCAGGTGCGTTGAAGGATGCGTTCACAGACGCCTGAACAATTTGGCGCTACCATACTTAGGGAGGCGGGGTAGGGCGTGGATTGCGCGTCTAGTTGGAATCATCTCATCGTCTGCGCATTGCGCGTGTGCGTCTGTGCAGAGTAACAACATGGCGGCGCCCTTGCAGTTGTCCATTTCAATTCATCGGCAAATTTGCTGCCACCATAGTGAGCGAAGCTCCGTAGGGCGTTGATTGCGCGTCTCCTTTGAATCACATTCCATCAGCTGCGCCGGTTCGCGTTTGCAGGGTAGCAACATGACAGCGCCCTTGTAGTTGTCGATGCAAATTCATTGGCGGCATGAGGAGCTATTCCTCTGCCGTTGATTATATTAACTCTGTGGCGAAGCGTTTCAGACTTCCTAGTGTGATAACCACCGCAGTAGAATTCTGGCTAGGGAGTTGGGCTACTGAGCTTTTTAGCTGTGTCCACGCGATATCCGTTTATTCTGACGTTCATTGATTCTATCGTTTTACCGGTATATTGTTTCTTACGGAAGCAACATTCAAGCATAATAATGACATCGGAACTAGTGCAAGTAAAGCTAGATTTCACTTCGTGTGTATAACTATATTTACGGTGCCCTTAATTTCAATGTCACTTTGAAAGTGCCCGCAGGTTTCGCACCATGGGTCACATGTTTTTATTACGGGGGAATGATGTTGAATGACTTTTCTGTGCACTGACATGTCCTTAAAGTTTCTGTTGGGGCAATTGGTCCCCCATGGTACAACCGGGAACAATATTCTCAGACGTCCTTTACTTGATAAAATGGGTTGGTATCTTCGTAGGATGTTGTTTGTATGGCAGGACATTACAGCATTTTGTTATAAAGGCTGGTGGTCAGCCAGGTTCTGGGGTGGGCTGTTATCTAATTCCGATTGCCTCACCAATCTTGATATGTCGTCATGGGCTCTATCGCGCAGAACTTGTGAAATGTTAATTTCTGCTAGCGTTGCTTTAACCTCATTAGGTGGTGGATATAATGGTTGTCTTCGTTTCAAATTCTTATCATTTGTTTTCTTTGTCCGACAAACTTTCCTTGGTTCCAGTGTCGCGGGGGATAACTGCTGTAGCCTAAATATTGCTTGCTATCTGTAGTATTCCGATAAAATGTCGCCTGTGTTCTGACTGCGCCTCTCTAAAACTGAATCAAAACAATCACAGCGTCTCAACGAGCTGGCTTCCCCGCGAGGAGTTCACAATTTGAAGAACTGCTCAGCGGTGTTCAATTCGACATTGATGCTTTCGCATTCACAACTCATAAGTGCTTAGGTATCTTCCGAGTTTTTTTAATATTCCTTGAGTGAGGGTACGACTACCTCTTGAATTGATACCACGCAATTACTTATATCATCATTAAAGATGAAAATTCTCGATTTGTCTGCGATAAAATTGAGGTCTAGTTGAGCCGTTGCATTGTAGCCTATATTCGTGAATCTGTAAATTTCTTGCATTGTTCGCGAGTAGCATCATGTCGTCCGCAAACATCAGCCCAGGGACCTTCTGTTGTACTTTTGGCTCATTACGGATGCAAGATAATTCGACACCTGATTCAATGCTTTCCAGTAGGCTTTCTATGCCCTTAGCTTAAAGCGTCAATAACAATGAAGACCTATGTCATCCTTCATTCAGCCCTCGGTAAATGTCTACTAGTTCATTGCATTTCCGGCTATGCCATACAATTTGTACAATGTTTTTTCATTATATCTCCCTCAACATATCTGCGAACTAGTCTTCTTTGGCATCGTGCTTTACGCGATCCCATAGCAATTCGCAGTCTACGTTGTCTTAAGGTTCCTGCATATTTCCAAATGCTATCCATAAGGGCCTATTAGGAGCTACCGGTATCTTTATGCATTGGTTTCAAAATTATAATATTCCTTTCTTTGTTTCTTCAACTTGCGACATTAAAATAATAGGTATTTATGCGACTACACCCCACCCCCTACAAAATGCCTTATAGTCGCTGTGTTCTTGTCGAATTTTCCGTAGGGTCTGAACCAAATTACTTGATGAAGAAGGATGCAACGGAAAATAAAATGGTGGCCTTTACTGCAGGATAATGCTGCTTCCGCACAAAATGAGTTCACAGCCGAAGGAATCATGTAAGTCTCCTTTCTTGTTTCCTCCTTTGAAAACGAGTGGCCTGACATTCTTCGTTTTTCACACTGCAGATAATGAAAAGAAAACGGTAAATACAAAATGCATACCGCTCAATAATAATATTTTAAGGTTATTGTCGTAGGATAGGAAGTAGCGAGAACGTCGAATCTGTTGAAATGGCGCTACTGCATTTGGCTTCACAGCGGATATCGGCATCTCCAATGATGAGGACACAGTGCAATTACAGATTTCATGCCAATAGTTTTGTAAGGGATGCCAAGTAACAGCCTCCCCAGCGTTGTCATCATTAGAACTGCAGGAACGGTAATATTTAGGTGAAAAGAACGAAAGAAACACCGCAAGAAGATATTTATTGTAAGCAGCGAAGGTGGCAATATTTAACAATAGAAGACGACCTCGCTCCACCAGGACTTCGCATGCTTCTAGAAATGTCATCTCGTTGCACGAATGGTAGTCACTATTGGGCGCCCGCGGTATGTAGTCTCCTTTCGTCCATGTTTTTTGCGCTAGCCTCAATTCAACATTGAATTGATAGGTTGCTAACAGCAGATGATAAGAAAGAAATTGAATACAGGAACACAAACATTTGCATTACACTTGCCCGCCCGTCGTTCTCCTTGCCCGATAGCTTCTATACGTCCTCGTCTCTATCATATTACTAAGGCGGTAAAGTTTGGCCAGTGAAGCACGCCTGTTTGGGGTCAGCGCAAAAACGACCACAAGATGGAGAATACAAGGCACAGAACCTTGTCACGAGGCCTCTTCTTTCTGCTGCCACCGTTTCTACCATATATTTCGAATGCGAGCATTTCGCTGGTCCCTGCGGCACAGCACTAACGAATGAAGAGCTTTCAGATAAGGTAATGTGTGCGCGATGCAAGCACTCGGGCGCAGATACAGTCCCGCGTAACGCGAGTGTGCGCCACGCAGGTGTAGTTACGCTACGATTGCGCAAAGCGGACACTGTTTGTTGTGTAGCGCCACCATGCAGTCTGCGTGAGTGGCGACACTTCGCTTGCTTTGGCATGGCCAGCGCCGGAAAGCATGTTGCATCTCGCGCTTGAGTCGCTTGACCAGAGTTCATCGCGCTCTAGCTTTACTGGCCGGCCTAAATTTCGGGTACAATGAAGAGGTTTCGCTGAGTTAGTGCTCTTGCAAAAAAAAATAATAATAAAGCGCTGGGTAGCCGCGACGGTGTGCGCATGCGCTGAGGCAGCAGCCCATTGCCACGCCGATGTGAGCCACGTGAAAGGCGCTGAACTGCACAAGGAACCAAATTTTCGGTGATCCTAGCGTAGTTGGCGTGACGTATCGGACCCCAGCGGCCGCTGCCTGGCACGAAGGAAACGCCGGCCTGTATCCAGCGCTTGAAGGCCCAGCCGTTGCGGCGGCGCTGCTTGCAAGCAACGCTCAGTGATGAACACGTAATGGAACGACGTAGTTTTTGCAGCGCCCGACCCACGAAATGTCAAGTGCGCCTCCTCGCGTCGTGTGCTTGCGGGGTCTGAAAGATCTTTTCAGATGGCTGGTGCACACGTAATGGCGCACCAGGCGTTCTACCTTGCGTCTCTTCGCTTTGTCGTTGTCATATGCCCAACCACGAAGTGCGATGTTCATTATGCCTCCTCTGATGCAGTGTGTTCGCATGCCACGGCGTGAAGGCTCGGCTGGAGCTATACTGACATTTTTTTTTAAGTTCCGAGACGAAGGAACACGGCCCCTGTTATTGGATGATGGAGTTTCGCGCCAATATTGCGACATAGATAGTCATTCGATGGTGAGTAAGGCTCGGCCCACGCTGGCTCCTTTTCTTACGGGACATATTTCGTTCCCGTCGAACGCCTTCTATGCTGCATCCCTTTTCCAAACATACTCGCGTGCAACTTGCAGAGTCGTGTCCTTGATGACCAATCCGAAATTCTTTGCAAGAGTGGAGCAGCCCAGTGCGCGGCTGCTCTGCTCGTGCGACAATCTAGGGACGGACCATTAGAATTACTTTTGAAGATACATTCTTCTTTAAATTTGTTCCTTTTATTTGTTAACACGTAGATACACTTTCAGGCCACGTGAAGTAACATGTTTAAAACCGAATACCCTATGGGAGGTTTTTATTATTTTGTCCGACTTGTGCAACCTATGCTTATTCGCGATTTTTCTTCGGTGCACATGGCACATAACTCCAGAATGTCTGGGACACGAATAAATTAGAGAGTATTTTGTCAACTCCAAATACCCATTTTAATGCCGTGTCATTGATGTTTTCAACTGCCTAGCATTTTCAATAGATATCATATCGGCAAAGGTTCCAAAAAACGGAATGTTTCTGTCTTTGACGCATGTTCTGTAGTACTGGGACAGAAGAGGTCTTTAGTACGAAATTATATATTATCGTAGGTTAGTGAGGTCTAGCGTTCACCTCCGTTTGAACAGAGAAAGAGTAAACTTGGTCAAGAAGAAACAGGTCAACCTTGAAGCAGTAAGGGTAAAAGCAGAGAAATTCAGGCTGGTTCTTTCAAACAAATATGCAGCCTTAGAACAGAGGGACGAAGATGACAAAGAGTTAATGAATGAAACCGTAACTAGGCTGGCTTCAGAGGCAGCAATTGATGTGGGAGGCAAGGCACGAAGGTAACCTGTAAGCAAGCTTTCCCATGTAACTAAGGAAATAATAAAGAAACGATAAAGAATGACAGTGTCCAATTCAAGAGATAAGATAGAATTCGCGGAAATGTGAACACTGATCAACAAGGCCAAAATAAGTGATATTCGAAACTATATCGTGAGAAAGAGTGAAGCTGTAAAACGTGAATGCAGCCTAAAATCAGTGAGAAGGAAACTTGGCATAGGACAGACCGAGACGTGTACCGTGAAAGATAAGTAGGGTAATATCGTCAGCAATCTCGAAGGTATAGCAAAAGTAGCGGAAGAATTTCATATTGACCTGTACGGTGCCCAGAGGAGCCAGGATACCTACATTAGAAATAGTAATGAACAGGATACAGCAACAAGGTACTGGGTACCAAGACGACGAGAGGTAACATTTGAATAATTAGGTTTATTAGCTTGGCATTCACTTTAAGTTTACACTGTACACATATTTACGCACAAAACGACATGATAGCCGTCGTCGACGGCTTGCCTGACCAGCGTGGTCTCCTGTGGTGAAGTGGCACCGTAGTCCGCTATCTCTTCGCTCACCCCAAAACTACTCAGACCCTTTCCTTAAGTTAGTTTTCACTGCATCCAAAGGACCCGCGTACCAGCGGGAGGCGGAGACTTCTCCTACTCCGATCAATCAGGCAAGCCGACAGGATCCAATAGAAGCCAGAGTTTAACCGGCCAAAATTGGTCGCGAACACACTCTGCCCACATAACAAAATCGACCATGACTAAAAAAGGTTTGCCAACCCTACACAGCGGACCGTGAGACAACCGCGCGACATGTGCATGAAGTGGCTGCCAGGTACGGCGGCGTCGGCCGGGCGAGAGAACAGGGCCGAGGCGCCGTCGCGGTCATTCCCGCACAAATTCTCCCTCGCATCGACGAACACACAACAGTTACGGAAAGAAAGAAGGCGCCCGCGGTATACTTTCTTCGCGACGTCAGTCTAAAAGGCATGAACGAAATAATTTATACGAAGTGGACCGGAACATCCTAGTCAACAGTCTGCGTCTTCCCTTCACTTTTATTTCTGATTAGACCCTCGCAATATATTGCCCCTATATTGTTATTATATATATATATATATATATATATATATATATATATATATATATATATATATATATATATATATATATATATATATAATATAAAGAGAGCGAGAGCAACTTTATCTCTCTTTTTAGGGGTGGTCGGAACCCCTCAATCAAGGGCCCCACTTGACTCTGCCGCCTGACTTAGCTAACGAAGGACTTTTGTCTTTTCAAGTGGGAACGGGTGAGCTGTGCCTCCCACTGCTCCATTGTGTTATTGTTATTTGATCTGTGCGGCGCTTAGTGCAATCCCAGGTTACATGTTTTAGGGTGGGTATGCCACCGCACCACTTGCAGGGGGCCCTATAGCGAATGGAATACATGACGTTTAACAGTTTAAGATGGGGGAATACCCCAGTCTGTATTTTCCGCCAATCGGTTAAGTTGCCGGTGAGGCGGCGGGTATTTTCGGTGGACTCCGCGCTGATGAGGAAGGGTGCCTTTCGCATTTAAATTGATGGGTTTTCAAGAGGAATAGTGCCAGTGGTTAGGGTTATAAAAGGACGCCTTCGGCTCGGTTGGTGCACCTTCGAGCTAACACGTTAGCTTGTTCGTTCCCATGTACACCCGTGGTTCCCGGGCACCAGAGTAGGCGATGACGGTGGTTGAAAGATTTGGGAATTATCGCGATGCTAGCCGGGGCTGTCACTTGCCCCTTGAGAAATATGCGACGTGTCTCCTGGGAGTCCGTGACCGCAACCGAGACCGTTTTCGAACGCTCTGCGTGAGCGAGAGCGATCTGCACTGATTAAGCGCCGAGCATTTTCATGCTTAAGCGCGGGCGTTCTGTGCTCTCTTTGACTGCCCCGGCTGACGTGGTAGCGGACTTCGCGCGTGATTTCGGCTGAGGCGGGGAATGCGCCGTGCCCGACACGGTTATTCGCTTCCGGCCGATCGCGTTCACGACTGCCAGGGCGTACCTTTTGTAGCGCTGCCCGGTCACCTCTGCACATGCAGCTGCGTCCGTGTAGTACGTATAGTACCTGTGGTTATTAGAGTACATCGATTGGAGATGTTGAGCGCGAGCTTTGCGCCTTTCGTGGTTTTGCTGCATGTTTTTGGGAATCGGAGCTATTGTAATTTTGGATCTCAAGAAAGCAGGGAGAGGTGCGGTCTATTCGGTGATGAAAATTGGGTATGCTGGGATATTTAATCCAACCAATATTGTCCTAACAGTTTTTGTGAAGCTGAGGCGTTCCCTCTGTCGCATCAGAGTGGCTTGCTGAGTTGATCGAAAATATTCTGTACTCCCAATGCTCCGTGCAGGTACATTTAGGCAGGCCCAGGGCCGTCTTGAATACAGTTCGAATATTCGTGTTCGCCTGCCTCTCCTCTTCCCGCTTCAGGATTTGGCGAGGTAAGCCATACGCGACTCGACCAATTACTAAGGCCCGTACGAGCCTAGGGTATCGTCTTCTCACATGCCCACCTTTCAATACGTCGCTCGACGTATCATTTGATCTATGTAGTTGGTTGTGGATTCGGGAGTTTTGGAAGTCTGTACTGCATGCTCTCCCGTCGCTCTGAAGCCACAAACCCAGGACTACTATCGCGGATACCGCTCGGACTGTGTGGCCCTCAACCACAATGTTAATCGACCCCCTGGATTCGTAGCCCTTCGCCTGTATACGGATGACCTCGGAAATTTAGTGCACCCAATTCAGCCCGCTTCCTCGGGAAATATTCTCCACCGCTAATACTGCGCTTTGAAGCGTATATTCTGTATCCCTTAAGGAACCTCTGCTCGCCCAAATTATGATGTTCCCCGCGTGGAGCGTGTCACCTAGGTCGGGTATCCGATCCAGATCACGTGGTTAGCGACACATCGCCATATTGAAGAGCAGAGACGATATTATCGCTCCTTGAGATGTTCCTTTGCTAGGCATTTTAAATATCTCCGATGTGACTTTGTCAATAGTGATGCGGTCCTCGCGGTTGGAAAGAAACGCCCTTGTTTAATTGTAGGTGCACTCGCCGCAACCGGCAAGTTCGAGTTCCTTGAGTATTATGGCGTGAGACGTTGTAGAAGGCTCCTTTGAGGTCCACTACTATCGCTTGTGTCTCGTCGCCGTGCGGTACTTAGATTTTCGTCTCTATATAGGAGAAACGCGTCTTGACATGATAAACCCGTGCAATGTCCTATCATGCAGTCGCGGAACCAGTTGAACTCTTCCAGGTATTGGTGCAGTCTGCTATGGATAACCCTCTCATAGATCTTTCTCAGGCAGGACTTAAGAGATAGCGGCGGAGTGCATCAAACGAGGGATTCTTTTTTGGGTTCGGGATCTTGATTATTTTAGCCAATTTCCATTCTTGGTGCTGGTCACCCTTGACCCAGTACTCGCTGTTGAAATTCTTGGTTATTTTAGCTAGGGCCACCGAATCAATGTTTCGAATCATTGAATTTGTGATCGAGTGTGGGCGCGGTGCCGAGTTCGTAACTGCTGCTTGCGCCACCTAGTACACGTATGCGGGTTTTATTTCTTCGTCTAACTTAGGGTTGGCTTCTCCCACGTATGGTGCATGGCGATCCTCTCGCGCGTAAGCGTCCTATGTATTTTTTCTGAAGGGCGTCGAGTTGTAGTTCTTGTCATGTACCCTCGAAGCTTGTTGGTATTCTCTGCACGCGTGCTCATCGGGTCTAGCATGCTCAGTAGCGTTGGAGTAAGGTTGTTGTTTGAGCTGGCAATAACAAAATTTATTGAATTGACAAAGACTAGAAATGCGGCAATAGAGGGAAAGAGAGGAAAATGGCGACTGTAGCTTGTGAGATGATACACTTATAATGTATGAGTATGAGCGACGAAAGAAACGAGCGGCTCTGTTTTCCACGGCTTCTAATGAATCAATGAGGTATACGTGTCGTAGATTTCAAATGGCGGATGCATACTCGAGTTTTGGTCTCATCGATGATTGGTTAGCAATTTTACATTCACAGTAGCGTCGCGAAGATGACGCTTGAGGAAGCCCAGTTTTTTTTTCTTCCGCAAATGAGATTACGTTTGTTACAGGCCTACGCCACGATAGATGTTTACTGATAGTGATGCCTAGATTTGAATAGAACCGGAAAGTATAGGACCGGAAAAGTTTGACAGGAGAATGAAATACCGTGTATGTGAATAAAAGCGGTTGACGATGGCAATGAAAAGACGTGAGCTTGTATATAGTGGGATTAAGGGTTTCCAACCGAAGATTACGCCATGGTAGAAAACATTAAGGTTGTCCTGGAGGAATTCCCGAGCAGTACTATTAGTAACTGGGGTATAAATGACGGAATTGTTCGCGAACAGGCGAACACAAGACGGCACAATCTGCGGCAAATAATTACTATATGTTGTAGCGTTCACGGCAACAGAAATGACATAATCTAAGTGAGACGGGTGCCATCCGCCATTTTATTGCAACTTCTTCCTTTTCACTTCTCCCCTAGCCCCTTTCTTCGTCTTCTGTCATGCGTCCAGCGCAGACCGCTGCATATGTTAGAAATAGGAGGGGTCCGAGCAGAGTTCCTTACGGAACACCTGATGTTCCCGGTGATCTGTTTGAGGAGTCGTTAGTAATGACAAGACTGTGAGCGCTTCGTGAGGAATACCGTTTTCCATGCGATAATATCTGGCTGTAAGTCAACTTTTGAAAGCGTTAGGAGTAGGCGTTTGTGCGGTACGTTATCGAATGCTTTGGCAAAGTTCCGAAAGTTGGCATCAGTGGGTTACTTATTATCAGGATTAGAATGGAGACTGTGAAGAAAGATGGCAAGCTGCGTATCGCACGACAAGCCTTTTTGAAATCCATGTTGGGATGGAGCGAAAAGATTCGTCGAATTTAGATGCTCCATACACTGAGAGTAGATGACGAGCTCCATGAGTTTACAAGAGATGGTAGTTAGGGAAATGGGTGGGTAGTGGAGCAGGAAATTTTTGTCACATGATTTGAACTCTGGGACGAGCTTTCCTATGCTCCATTTTCTGGGATACCCGTGACGAGTGACTGAGCAAACAACACAGAAATCAGACGAAATGTTCTTGGTATTCTTTAAAAATTTTGCATTAATTTCGTCGGTTCCAAATGATGATGAAACGCTTAATTTGTCGATTATACACGAAACGAATTTTTCAAGAGAACTGATGGTTCGTATAGCCGACACAGTAGTCGAAGGCAACGAAGGAAGTGCTTCTTCATGTTCACTTGTGAATATCGATAGAAATGCCCTGTTGAAAATGTTGGCACAAAAAGCATTGTAGACAGTGTCACCGTTATGGTTGGTTAGGTTATCCTTGGTTATCGTTTTGGGTAAACCTTGGCGAAGAAAGGAACGTTTCGTGCACCGAACCGAAAATATGTATACATCTTCAGTCGCATAGTAAGTTTTCCACGCAACGGAACCCGCCCTAAAATTTGGTACGCGGAAGAGCCACTGTTTCTTGTTTTTAATCTCTTGAGAGAGAGAGAGAGTGAGAGAATGAAGAGGAAAGGCAGGGAGGTTTACCAGATATGAGTTTGCGGTTTCCTACACTACACTGGGGATGGGGGATAGGGGTTAGAAAGATGACAGAGAGGAAAACGCAAAAAAAAGAAAAAAATTACTCACACGTGGAGACGCACACACAAAAGGCGTTCCAGTTAAAGTCGTTCACACAGGCCGGTAGATCGCAAAAAGCGCAATAGCGCTTGCACGGCCTTCTTCTGTGACGGTAGGTCCTTTCGATGTTGTAGAATTCTTGTTTCGGATAGCGGTTGGTCGTCTAGTTGGTCAAGTTCGTGGCGAAGGCATGCCCTCCGTGGACGGTACTGCTGGCAGGCGCACAGAATATGGCCAATTGATTCTTCATGGCCGCAGTGGTCACAGGTTGGGCTGTCGGTCATCCATATGTGGAATGCATAGGCTTTGGTAAAGGCAATTCCCAACCAAAGTCGATATGATGGCGCTCGAAGCTGTGATGGCGCTCGAAGACTTAGTGTAGGATCAAGTGAGTACAGTCGCGTATTTCCTAAATGTGGCTCATTCCATTGCGACGCGGTGAACTGCCGAGCAAGTAGGCGGAGCTTCCGTGCGGCGTCAGTTCGAGAAAGAGGAATTGGGACGTGGCGCTCCTCAGTATGGGTTCAGCGGGCAGCCTGATCCGCCCGTTCATTGCCCTTAATCCCGCAGTGACTTCGAAGCAACTGAAAGGTTATTTAATGGCCTGCATTACTTATATGTTGTAACCTCTCTGTAATATGGAATATTAGTTGTTCGTGCGGTCCGCGTCGTGAAGGTGACAGTAGAAACTGCAGTGCCGCCTTCGAGTCACAGAATCCCTTGAGTTTTTTCGTTAACTAAGGAATCTCGCCATCAGCGTTCATGGTGCAGCTTGAGATATACCTATTCGTTAGACTACTAATTTTAAGTTTGAAGGTTGACCAATTATCGTGAGTTGTGTTCTTACGGCAGTGAATTTTGAAATCTGGGAAAAAGAGATTTAACTGATCATTTCTTGCTATGTAGTCAGGCATATGACGTATTCTTATATTTTGGAAACGCTCCTTCACTCAGGAGTAATGTTGAATGCGGCGTGAGTTACCTTATGGTCTATGATTTCTCTAAGGCAAGTAATCGAAGCTAAAATCTTAGGGTGTCTAGTTAAAATGATATCTAGAATATTTTATGATGTCTCTGTGACGCGTGTTGGCTTGCTTATTATTTGGCAGTAACTAAAGTTAAGACATAGGTTGACAAATTCGCGGATTCCTGAGGTAGCAAATCATGAGGTAGATAGTGCCAGCTAATAGATTCATAGTTAGTCACCAAAAGGAAGAATTCGCGCGTTGAGATAGTTTGATGTTGTTCGTAACAAAACATTGTTCAGTTTGCGGGAGAAGTGGAGACTATCATGAGGCGGTGGATAGCAGGCACCAGTTAGTGTGGTTATTGGCGCAGAGCAGCATAAGAGCCACAAAACCTCAAGGTCCAACGAGATATTAACGACTAAGAATGGTAGTTCAATTAAAACACCTCTCCTGCGAGAACCGAGGCGGTAATTGTGGAAAAGACAAAAATTCAGTAAATTGCGTAAAACATCGCAATCCCATATGGTTATGTTGAGCCACATTTCAACTAGCACGAGTATGTTACTGTTAGATGATGATACGAGATAGGATGTAAGCTGTCGTTTCCGAAGGCAGCTCCGTGTGTTTGTAAAAATTATCCAAAACCAAGACCTGTTTGGTGTTTGGTTCTCGGACGAAAATTGGAACGTGGGCACTTTGGAGACTGACGAGCTATGCGATTTGTTTAATTGATTCAGACGCGTCGTCATAGAAAAAGCGCTTGGGAGCAATACGCAGCGTCGTATACCGGAGCAAAAATCTTGAAGTTTTCTATCGTAAAGGCAACGAATTGCTCATGAATGTCTTGAACACTGTGAGAATAATCTTTGCCAATGGTAAAGTGGGGTTCTTTTTCTTTAAATGTTGGCTCGTTGTAAAGAGGAGCGTCTTTGGTCTTGAATCATGTGAATTTGGCAATGATAGGATGTTGGTGGTCAGGGGTATGACGACCGAGTTTGTGGGGGCGTTCGATACCTTTAGGATACAAAGTTAGTTGGATGTGCTGAAGACCGTTATCGACGATAACCTTTTCAGATTCGGCAAATGCTCCAAAGGGTATTATTCAAGGAGACCATAAAAATTAGGTTATTTCTGCCTGAGCCCTTTTCAGCGTCGTCAAGACGAAGCTCTAGGTAGTGGGCCAAACACTCTGTGTGCTTAGCGGTAGACTGAAATGTCTTAACCTCGGTCTGAATTATGGGCGGAGCCTGGTAATGTTCTTGAAATGCCGTGAGGCGAGTGTTGAAGTCTGATATCGCTCTCTGTACGGAAACCGTGCGTCCCTTGATTTCTTGCAATTCATTGATTGGTGTTCTCTGGCCAGCAGAGAGCTTTTTCCATTAATCAAAAGCATTATCCAACTTGTCAGGTTCAGGGTCTATTTCGATGTCACGAGCAAGTAGTAACGAAGACTGTACACTGTGACAGCATTCGGTAGCAGCAGGAATCAAGCATGAATGGCTTGTCAGTTATATCAGGAAGTTATTACAGGATTTCTTAGTAAAAAGTTTGTGCAGCTGACTAAGTGGGGTGTTGAAGAAAGCCGGATTTAATAAGTGTGCCGTGGCACAGCCGCCGAGCCAAAAGATTGCTGTAGGCGATTGCTGGTCGTTTCTGTGTAGCTGGGTGAATGACGTTGTCGATAGAACTTCCGAATTCGTGTCGAGGATCCAGCGGGTCGAGCGCACTGGGCAGGCAGAGGCTGGAGGCACTGTAGAAAGGTGGATGCAAGTCGGCGGCGTTGCAAGAAAACTTGACTGGAGCCTAGGGAGTGCTTCGGGTTAAGATAGTGTCCAGGTACACGGCCAGCAGAAGGCAAGTGAAGGCAGGGAATGGCATCTACATGATCAAGGAAGTGGAAATGGACAACTATGCTCTGGCAAAGGCGCCGACCACAGGCGCCTTTGAGGCGAGCGTTCTAACGTTCGCGGGACCTGACACTCCGCCATACCTCTGGCAGTACCGAGCGTAGTACCGATGCACCTTGCATAAGAAGACCGTGCCTTTCTGCGGGGTATGCTACGAAGTGGGACACTGCGGCACAGCCTGCCCACGAACGGGAACGTGACGCTGCCATGAGTGCGGGATGCGAGACCCGACGGAAGGCCACTCCGTGCAACCACGGGTGTGCGAGGGCGAGCTTCGTGGTTCTTTTTTCTTTCCCCAGCACTGCTTGTGTCGCCGATGTAGTGCATGGATGGATGACTGCCATGAGCATCCCTTTTTGAACGGGGCGGTGGGTTGCGCCACCAAGGTCCTTTAAATATATAGCGTAATCTCCTATCAACGTTAAAAGAAAGGAACAAGAAATTAAAAAAAAAGAAATGTTATGCAGATTCCACGCACTGTGGGAGTCGATGTAAGCGAAGGTTTCTGTGCTGCTTGCTTCGATTGACGATAACTAGCGGTGATGGTTAATATTTTCAAAGTTTAGTCCAATACGAGAGTGGCGAGCTGATGTTGGACGTAACCTTGCGTACACCACTGCTGTTTATCTGCATGATACACAGAATGCACAGGAAGAGGTCCTTGCATGAGGATTTGTTATAAGCCATGCTTCATAACCTCTGTGAGGGTTGAGCATGCCACGTTGCATGGTGGCAGAATTGCTAAACTTTAATTGAATTATGGTGCTGTACGTGTCAAAACTACAATCGGATCATGAGGCACGCCGCAGCGGCAGACTCCGCATTTATGTTGACACGGTGCTGATCATTAACCTGTCCTTAACGTGTACCTAACCGAGTGTTTTATTTTCGAATTGCGACTGCCGCGGTCTGGATCAAACCCGTGACCTCGAGCAATGCCATAGCCGCAAAGCTACAGCGGCGGGCACAGCACCGTTCATTTGACGTGCGACCGCTTCTGTAGCGTCGCTTAGACACAGCAGAGTACTTCACTTAATGCGGCTCTGCTTACGCACGCCCTGCGTAAGCTTTCCGTTTGACAAATTTTCATGGTGTTAATTTTCAGAAATTGCAGAAGCTTAGTGTAACGTACATAGAACTTAAATTTATCTAGCTGCTGGAGGGCTAAGCATGAGGTCGCAGGATCGAGTCCCGGCCACGGCGGCTGCATTTTGACGGGGGTGAAATGAGAAAACACTCGTGTGCTTAGATTTAGCTGCACGTTAAAGGACCCCAGGTGGTCCAATTATTCCGGAGTCCCGCACTGAAGATTGTGCCTTCGGTATGTTAAAACCACATACTATTTAAATTTATCCGGTTTGCCCGCAACCCTTTCGTGTCTACAGCAGTAGCGTTTCCTTGCCTTCTCGCGTCGCCCTCCTCCTCCCCCTATTAATGTATAGGAGTTGAGAGAGAAGAGTGGTAAGACTGTTATTCACTTGCTTCGCTACTGCGTCGGTTCAACCTAATCTATCCCTCTTCTCCCCTTCCTCTCTACCATTTCTATTGAGCTTCCCTCTGGACTAGCACGTTGGTTCAACGGCAAGCGCTACAGTTTATGGTATACTGTTGCTGGGGGGCCACACAAAATTATAGCTGTCAAGACGCCTATGTGGCGATGCCCAGCGAGCTTCAGAGAACATTGTGCACATGTAACGCGATGGAAAGGTCCAAAATGCTTTCTCGCGTTGTCTTTCCTCTCTGTCGCGTATGCACACGCTCTCAACGCCCCCCCCCCCCCGCCCCCCCCCCGCCCATGACCGGGCTTTCCAGACGCCACCGCCTCAGCAGCAGCAGCTAGAAAGCGGAAGAGGCAAAGAAAGCACCACTTGAAAAACCTACGGAGAATTCTGATCCCCTTAAGTTATTAACACAGAATCAAAAGCAAACTTTCTCCGTGGATGCGCAGAGGCCAGCGCCATCTGGTGATGGTGCGAGGGAACCTTGTGGTGTGCGTGCTCCACTTTGTTTGGTTGGCCTATTCGGCAAGAAAGCAGCCAGGCCTCAGCCATGGTCATGAAACCCGGCGTGGTTCGCTAAAAAAAATTTCGTTTTTAAAAGGCACGGCTCATAGCATGCTCACAGCTGTAAATATATGCGGAGCCTCATGGCGACGCTGACAGCGAAAGTTCACTTGGAGTGTCCATTAATTCACTATAGCAATAATAAAAAGAACTTGGTAAGTTAACCAGCGTAAGTAAAAAACGCAGTCTTTAGTTGCCCACATCACCGAATTTTTGTTTTGTGTGGTGGACATTCAGCCTATTGCAAGGGGCATTTGGATATCTCCGTGTGCACATGTACACTAAGAAACATTTCATTGAAGTGACTTAAACACGCCTGCCCGCGAATAAGCGAACTATTTTGAAGGCCACCTTGGGCGTCTGCGGTGCTTTAAACAATGCTAGGCCCCTTATTCTTTTATTTCTTTATTATTTTATTTATTAGTTACTTCCATCGCCCCGTAGTGCATTAGAGCAGCGAGGTTACAAACTTGAATGAATACATCAACAAATTATTTCAACGCTTGCAAAAAGGCATCATTTTCGGTGATGTATACAATGCTCGATGACAAACTGTTCCAATCTCGAACAGTTCTAACAAAAAAGAATAGCGGAAGACCTCACCCTTACAAGGAAAATTCCCTGACCTTCAAACAGTGGTCAGGTCGCTTAGTGTGGGGCCTGGATACATTGTTATTGTTATATTTTTATTATGTATTGGGAAGTCGCTTACTGAACTCAAATTTGTGTAAAGAAACTAAACCTGCCATTCTTTTTCCTTTTTAGGGCAAGTGCGCTAATTAACTTTATTTTTCCGGGACCAACGAAAGCACTTTTCTCGGCGCCAACGAAAGTAGTCTTGTCGGCGCCAACGAAAGCTACAACTATGCAAATTTGACCATACTAAGCAGTAAGTCCTTGCCTCGACCTAAATGTTTGACAGTCACGACCAAGTGAACTCTCACTCGGGTGAACTTCAAGAAACCCAAGGAATTCGTTCACTTAAGAGAAAGTTCAATCACCTGAATATTCCCTAAAATATGGAACAGCATAGGGCGCAGCAGACATCGTATCAGAAGTGTGAAATGGTATTTATGGAGGTATTTAAATCAATATATAAGAAGTGTGTAACAGTTACATTGTTGCCTATTTCATTTCGAAAAGAAATCTGTAATTTCATTTGCCCTGATGCTCTTAAATCAAGAGGTAACAAAGCGGCCCACAAAGTCTTCTTTTGTGCATTTTCTCTGGCACAGCCTATTCGCAAAAGTCTCCCAACTTTCCAAGGTGCGATTTGGGTTCGGCGGGTATCGGTTACGCCAGACTACAGAGCTTAAAACTTCATTGAGCTGATTTAAAAAATGAGCCCGAATCCACTGATTAAGTTCGCTCAACTGAAATATTCCCTAATCAGAAATACGCTTAACTGAAAGATTTTTACTTGAACGCATAAAAAAACTGCCAAGGCTTTTCTGAAAGTTCGTTATTCTGAAATATTGGTTAATCCGACCTTCGTGGAATTAAAGTTTACTATATTAGACACAAAGTATGCGGCACAGTGGCAGCGCTAACCAGCGATATTTGGCTCAAAATAAAGGTCGGACAACGGGGTGAACTGCTATAACTTTTGCCAACGGCAAGAATCTATTCTAGTATGCGTTACTCGGAACCAAGAGCGCTAGCCTATACCTTAAAATTTCCACTGCAATTTCAAGCGCACAATCAAGTCACATATTAAATTACCTGCAATAGAAGCAGGATAGGCGAGCGAATGTTTCTATTGTCGTCAGGTGAGTTCAAATGGCAAAGTTACAATATATGTATATAAAAGAGATTCGTTCTTTTTCCGTAGAACCGATCGTAACGCTAGTAAAAACAGATCGTAATAGCCGAAAAGAAAAATACACCTTTTATTCAACCCAATGGGTTTGTCGTGAAATGCTGCAAACAGAACCCGTTATCAGGTTTAATCCTGGTGTAACGGGGTGTTTGTACTATTTGATGAAGGTGTTTAGAAATCCAGACTCCTAGTCTTTACTGAATTGCAATTACCGTATCTTTGCAATCGACACGACACTTTTGCACTTTCATTTATTCTTTTAATTCGTAAGCATTCTTTGGCGAGTACCCGAGCCCGTCACGCGAAAAGTGTAATGCCCTGTATCTGCACAAAACGAGTTAAGAGATTTAATTGTTATACTAGTGTAACTGTAGATGTTTCGCAGCTTTATAGCGATATGAAACAAAAAATAGCAATATTGATCAGAGCTAGTACCACAGGGACACAAACGACTCCATGGAAAGTGATAACGGAAGCTTATAGGAGGGGGCGGCCCAACTATGGGGGGCCTACTTCAAATTTGGGCTAGGATCAATCCTACATTCGGGGTGACCGAACTGAAATTACGGGTGGGTCAGCTTGAAATTTGGGCATGGGCGAATTTAAATTTGCGGGCCACCCAACTGAAATTTGGGAGTGCGCCAACTTGAAATTGGGGACTGGGTCAATTGGAAATTTCGGGGAGGGCAACTTGAAATTTAGGGCTGGGGCAACTTGAAATATGGGCATGGGCAAAATTAAATTTAGGTATGGGCCAAGCGAAGTTTCGGAGTGCGCCAACTTAAATTTCGTGGTCGGTAAACTTGTAATTTAGGGATGCGCAAAACAAAAGTTAGTGAGTGGGTCAACTTGAAATTTGGGATTCGGCCAACTGAAACTGAGGGGTGGGCGAACTTAACTTTCAAGATGGGCCAACGTAAAATTTCGGTGAGGTCTAACTGAAATCTGGGTGTAGGCTTGCGTATACTTAGACAAGTCCAGTCGAGCTTCTGGATACACTTTGTGAAAGCCCAAGTAACCTTTTTTTCAGAGAACCTTGCTGAACGAACCTAAATCTTTTTTACGCGCATGGGAAGATTGCGTCTACGCTTGCGAAGCGGTCTACGTAGGCTCCGCATGTCAAATCGGCAAGATGTTGTTTGTCGCCGTGAGGGAAGCGAGCGCCAGAGGAGGAAGGCGCCTGAAGCTAGAGCGGAGAATCACCGCGCCCGCGCCCTCTCAGTTCGTGCTTCGATGCCGCTGTGCTCACTGTTCGCGGCGTCTCTTCTTTGCATGTGTGATATAGGCTCTTCCTGTGGCACAACAGGCACCGCACCGTGAAAATCAATGTAGCCTACGTGACCGCGTTCGCGCCCTTTCCGTTTGTACTTCGACGCCGCGGTGCTCGCTGTGCATGTGGGCGGCGTCCATATGGTTGCACGCCACCCGCGTTTGCGAAGTGGCACGTCACCGACTTTTATTTTCTTCAGCTGGAACTCTGGGCGAGTCTGGATAAGTTTTGATAGTGTGGGTCGTAGTTCCACTAGACCTTGTCATTCGATTGCAATTACCATTTCGTAGAGGCAAGTGTCTCTACATAACAAGCACTTAATGATGGCAATAACAAAAATGACGGAATGTCAGATGCTATCATGCTGTGAATTACAGGGCTTCCGCATACGATCTACGTTGGCGTGTTCTTTTGAGGGCAAGTAGTACTCATTGTATATTCTTCTACCTGAAGCGCTTCGAAAAGCATAAGTGCGCAACCAGTTCCCCGGTGCAGCACCTGCTTGAACAAGAAAAAATCGACATACAGAAGCAGGTTCTATTAGCTGTAATCATCAAGGCTCTCTGTAGAGCAGTAACACTGACTATAAGCATGGTGACATCCGTAATGGGTGCCACGAACTAGTCACCTGTAGAGATTTCATACGAAAAATGGGCCCTGCAGATTTGGGTGTTAATCATCACACAAAGAAAGTAGAGGAACTTCATGATGGGCACTGCTGGGGAAACTAATGAGAGAGGAACAAGGAGAAAGAAAATATGCAGATAATGCCCGAATGCACGCGAAGCTTTAGTAGAGCGGGTAATTACATACTTTACAACTAAGCTTGACACATACAATTCTGTTTACGTTTTTGTGCGACGTATGATGTCAAGAATTGCATGCGTTTCGCCACCACCGAGGTCACAATATTCTCATCCAATCTGGATGACACAATGGTGATTACAGGTGTACGCACAGAGAAGTACGGCGCTCATCAAGCTAAATCTTAGAGATTCTGTACTTCTTGTGTCACAATGGCACATGCCTATTCTGGGCGCTCGCTGTGGCACCCATAAAATGGATGAATGAAAATAAAGGAAATAAAGGAATATGTTATATATTACCACGTTTGGGCTAGGTAGACAAAAGAGGCAAGCACGCGAGCTTTAGCGGACTCGTATCCAGGAGGATCCGAAGGCGATGAACACAGCCGTATGCTTGATTTACTAAATATGCTGTTATTGTAATACGTGTCCTCGTTTCCTCTTTTCATTCCACTGTTACAATACAATTCATCACGTTATTAACAGGTAGGGGTGCTTTATATACGTATGTGAGTTGACATTACATGTCCAGGCTTTATATTGGAGTTTACTGTTTTTTACGCGTTAAAGCGTTCGGCGTTTATCGCTTTCGTAATAAACGACGGAAACTTCTGCAATTCTCTCGATCAATTAAAAAATAAGGTGACCACTTCCGCCTAACGTTCGAGAAGCTGCATATCACTAATGATACTTATGTGCGGGATGTCGCGGGTAGCCGTGCTGTGCCAGTTCGTCATCCCACCACACTATGACATGTGCCGAATGAGAAGTCATGTTCTTCAGAGACTGCGTCATTTTCGCCTAATGTGTGTCCTAATTTAAAGAGTAATACCGATTTCCTGTTCACAAACATTAGAAGTGTTCTTTCCAAAACTGTCGCCCTTTCTGCGCTCGTAGATTCTACGTGCGCCTAACTTCTAGTATTGACTGAAACTTGGCTGGACGATACCATTCCGGATGATAACAATCATCTGAATGATCTGAATTTTTCTTTTTTCGGTGTGATAGGAAAAATGGAAAAGGGGTGGGTGTCCTTATAGCCACAAAGAAACAATTATCTGCTGTTCCTCTGGCTGTTGCTACTGTCCTTGAATGTGTATGGATATGGTGTAAATTCGAAGTTACTGATGTTATTATTGGTGCTTTCTACCGGCCACCCGATATGTCCGACGGACTTGCTGGTGAATTCCAGAGTATACTCAGCGATTTACATGAGCGTTTTCCTAACGCTATTTTCCTCGTATTTGGCGACTTTAATTTTCCAAACATTCAATGGCCCACTCTCTGTGTTAATTTCAGTGATAAAGAAGCCCACATCTTTCCCCATTCCTGCTTGGATTTCTTTCTCTTGCTCAACTTATTATTAGTCCTACCCATCGCTCCGCTACCACGGCAAATATATTTGATCTTGTCCTAACAAATAACCCGGGCGTTCTTTCTGATATAATGCATTTAAATGGTTTATCCGATCACATCCGATGACGATATTATTACCGGGTGCATCACGCATCCATTTACTGAAAAGAAAACTACCACTAAGCGAATTTGATGCTACAATCGCGCAAATTTTGACATGATTAAGTCTGAACTACACACCCTCTCTGAGAACTTCGTGGCTCGGTATTCAGCACGCACAATTGAAGTAAAATGGCTGTCGTTCAAAACCACCTTGTCTCCCCTTGTTGATAAGTGTGTGCCAATCATCACCACCACCATGCGACAGCAAAAAAATTCACCTTGGTTCACACATCGTCTTCCTCGTCTTAATAATAAGAAAAAACGTTTGTAGCGCCAAGCAATCACCACAGGTCTCCTGTCATCATAGAACAAGTACCAGCATTGAGACAAAGAGTATCAGCCCCTGCTTAGAACCACCCGCTGTAATTTCTTCAGTCACGACCAGTCTACTATGTTAATCAATAATTTTCATACATTCTGGTGCATCATCAATCCGAGTTCCTATCCTGATATAGTAATAATTTATGCTGGCGGACAACCAGTCACTGAAACTGAGTGTTCGCACTTTCGGAACGATGCACTTTCATCAGTGTTCACCAATAAGGATATAACTACCTCGCCAATATTAGAGCCATTGCCTAACATTCCCATGCCAGAAATTGTCATCAGTGAATCTGGTATCCTTGCCGTGTTGAATAACCTCAAAATTGCTATTAGCTTGGTTTCAATAATAAGATACTTAAAAACGCTTCTCTAAACATTTTGCAAGTGTTATCAACCCTGTTTTCACAATAATTATCATCTGGCATTATTCCTCATGACTGGCGAATAGCCAAAGTGATACCAATATTTTAATCGGGTGATCGCTCTGTTCCATTTAACTCTCGTCCTGTCTCATTACCTTGCAACATATGTAAACTTCTCGAGCACGTCATACATACACAAGTAATCAACTACCTACAAGACCATGACATCATGTTTAAAAATCAGCATGGTTTTCGCAGGGGTTATTTATGCGACGATCATATCACCGGATTTACTAACGATATATTTTCCGCAGTTAACAAAGGATAACAAGTTGACGCAGTGTTTCTTGACTTCTCTAAAGCTTTTGATCGCGTTCCTGATCACAAGCATATAATCAAATTAACACACTTAAATATTCACCCAAACGTTCTTGCATGGATCAAAGATTTCCTCTCCAACAGACAACAATTCACCTGTGCTAACGGCTGTAACTCTTCTTCCTTTCCATTAACATCTGGAGTCGATCCCCCAGGGCAGCGTACTTGGTCCCCTACTTTTGTTAATTTTTAATAATGATCTACCCAAATGTGTCTCATCTCGAATTCGATAATTCGCAGATGATTGTGTTATATATTGTAATATTAATAATAACCCTGACCGCCTTTCTCTGCAAACTGATCTTGATGCGTTGACTGCTTGGTGCTGCTCGTAACTAATGTCTTTAAATACGTCTAAAACCAAACTAATGTCATTTAGCAACTATTCGACTTGATTTAATACCGCCTACTTTCTCAATAATGATAGCGCAGAACTTGCGCCAACTTACAAGTATCTTGGCCTTCATCTCCAGTTTGACTTCGCTTGGCATTACCATATTAACACCGTCTTAGCACTAGCTAACCGAGCATTCGGTCTTCTTAAGCGTAACCTCAAGCACGCACCTTCACATTTAAAAAAAATTTGCTTATATTAGGCTGATCTGCCCGAAAAATGAATATGCTTCTGCCATATGGGATCCCGATCAAGCATACATAATCAACAACATTGAATCTCTGCAAAACCATGCTGTTCGCTTCATCTTTTCCGATTATTCACGCTTCACCAGCGTCACATCGTCAAAACAACGCGCCGAGTTGGAATCACTATCACGTCAACGCCAGTTTGCTCGCCTAACCTTATTTCGTAAACTTTATAACCATTCCACGCTTCACGATGATTTCTTTTCACCACCCCCTGCAGTTTCCCCGCGCCGTAACCACGCTAACAAAGTATAACGCATAATGCGCCGCTCATCGATCTACGCAAAATCATTTATTCCTAGCACAATAATAGAGTGGAATAACCTATCATCACGCATAGCTACTGAAGTTAACTTATCTTTTCAAACCTTGTTGCAAGAAAATGGTTAGTCGTAGCAGATTAGTTATTACGTATTGTTATATGCACATATTAACATATTATGTAAAATGTTCTTGTGTTTTCATGACTAAGTGCGAACACCCCTTGTTCACATCTATTTATTTATGTTCCTAGTGGGCGCGTTTATTTCAGGTTGTTTTATTTCTTGTGTATATTTCATGTTTGTACCCCCCCTATGTACCGTATTTACTCGATTCTAAGCACACCCTTTTTTCACGATCGCGATGCCCAAAGCGAGGGTGAGGGGGGGGTGCTTAGATTCGAAAAATCTAAAATGACCCCCCCTCCCTCTTTTCGCTGCGACATCACGACGAGATGGGTGCGAGAAATAACATTTTATTTTGCACACATTCAAAAGAAAAATCGGTGCAGACAGTAAACCCACCGCTTGTGTAGGATGCTGAGTCACTATCACTGCCACTCGAGTTCGTCGCACCGCTTGAACCGCTGCTCTCGTTATGCCACTGCAGGTCGTCTTCCGTTCCGTCGAAGTTGTTTGTGATCGAGCACTTCTTAAATGATTTGACCACAACGTCCACTTGGACCCTCTTCCACGCGTCCGAAATCCACTTTGCGATGGTTGATGGCGACGCTTTCCGCAGCTTTCCCGTCGGCGTCTTCTTCCGGTCAGGGTTTCGCACCCGCTCTTCCTACTCCTGTCGGAGATTGGCTGTGAAGGGCTTGTTGACTGAAACGTCGAGGGGTTGCAGCACTGGCGTCTTGCCTCACGGAATCACAACCACGTGGCTATTGATGTTCGGAACCTCCCTGCCTTTCCCCTTTCCTCTCTCTCTCTCTGCGGGGTCAGGTTGCCGCGAAACGCGCCCTATAGAAGCATCAACCGCGTGCCTGCAGGTCTGCCGAGCAATGATTCCAGAGTGAGCAAGCGCGTTTGGGGGCCTTGGCTAGGCGCTCTTCCTAACAAATAGGGGGGGTGGGGGGCTGCTTAGATTCGGATGCAAACTTTCTTCCTAACTTTTTCGCGAAAATAGAGGCGGGGTGCTTAGAATGGGGGGGTGCTTAGAATCGCGAAAATACGGTAATACCTTCGCATGAGGGCCCTTAGGGGTAATGTAAATAAAATAAATAAAAATAAAATTTAAAAGAGGTGCACCTATTCAGACTTTTTATTACCCCCTTCACGGGTGATTACATTCGGTGCACATATAATTTTTGTATATATATTCACGACTTCTGGGTGAATATTCGAAAGTCTGAATGCAGATCGAATACTACGCGCCAACATTTAGTACTCATATTTAAACAAGGAACTACTCGCCAATCTGTAAATGTCAAACTAATGAAAAATGTCGCAATAAGGCACTTTTTAATTCTAGTTACTGTTATGCATTTGCTAAAGAATGCCTCGGAAATTATCCGAATTGTCACATCAACGAAAGTTTTCGAAGCAATGCAGAAACAAAGTGGGTAATGGAAGCTTTGATTTCAGCTTCGCTGTGGAAGTTTGCATGACGTGTGATTTTTGCTTGTAGTCTGTCATTAAAAATTGTGCTAGTCTAGCTATGTAGTAGTGATGTCATCGACGATGCAAATTGATGTGAAGGGTTCTTCCTATGGGCCCTGTTACGCGTGCCTGCAGCATAAATGTCTCTCAGATTTTGTTTTTAGAGCTTACTTTTGTCGGCGACCATTCCTTGGGCCATTTTTTTAAACTAGTCATACAAAAGCAATTTGGAGAGCCTGTTTGACGCCACACCTTTATTGTGTTGGAGCGCCTCTTCATATTATTTAAATACCTAGTTATCTTATGTTTAAAACTAATTTGGCTCTGACTGTTGTCCTTTTTTTGTACTAGTGAGTACAGGTGTGGTACGTAATATTACCTAAACATATATTCCTGCTTTGAATATATGCCTATGTATTTGACGTTTTGGCATTCAATTCGGTATTAAATACATAATATTCCTGTTCAATTCGTATTCGAAAAAGGTGATTTTTGCCCACCCCCAATGTGCACAAACACATCCAACGAGATTTAGAGTGATCCAACAAGCGGCCTCGCGAAACCCTGGATGGTAGGCAAACAAAGCTTCGCCTTAGAAATCAAGATTTAGTTTTAGGTTGCGAAAGCATCGTACAAGGATTGTAAAATGACATATCGCCAGGTGACGGGCAGCGGTAACGAGCCAATGCACATTCTAAATATAGCGAGTTTCCACCGCCGGCCACGCGGATGGATCGTTCTTGTTAGAGATTTAATGATCTTAAAGCAACGGCGAGAACATCACTATCACATACACGGCTAGCGGACAAGCCAACAAAGCGCCGAAACTGAGAGCGATGTTTTTTAGCGACCACCTGAGTTCACGAAATCAAAATGGCCGCTAAGCCCGGCCTTACGCGCGCACCCGTACCACGGCAAGAAACTCATCGTCGTGTTTTCTCAAGGAAGAACGTGGGAAATGTGACATATTACCGCCCGTAAAATGAACTTACAGTCCTAGGTCGAGCAGTATCAGGCAGCGCGACCCGATGTACGTGTACATCAGTAGAGACGGGGTTGTTGCTGACTTCTATGCACAAAACTGACCTGTGGCCAGAAAGCTCTGGTCGGCACGAGTCACTGCTTGCTCCAGCGTGCAGTTCCCGGAAACGTGCCCTCAAACTCCCTAAAAAGTGTTGGCCGCAATATATCCGCCGCGCCTAGTACATGCGGGCGCAAGACCCGAACCAGCCCCGTGGACACGGGCAGCGGCGGCAGCAATCGTTTGCTCAAGGAGTCGCAGGTTCCCGATTTATACGTTCAAGTGCACGCCATGGACTGCGACTCTCCAGAGCGTCACAACCGGATGGTTACGGTGATAATACATCACGACAGGAGGCGGCGTACCTGCACCATGAATAGTGATTGCCTGAGCTCGTTGGTTGTGCATACCAGAATTGGTTTCCAGAAGAACTTCTGACACGGACAGGAAGAGACGACGACACACGCTGGAATACCAACTGAATAGCTGATAGCTGAATAGCTGATAGTCCAGTGTGTGTGGTCGTTTCTTCCTGTCCGTGTCAAAACGTTCTGCTGGAAGCCAATTCTGCTTTGCCATGACTTGACCACGGGACCGTGATTTTTCCTGGAGACAGCCATGGATGAAATGGAGAACATTACACGCAAGAAGAGGCGGGAGAGGCGAGGAGGAGAATATGATGACATTCCATTTTATGGATTTATTGCTCTTGTGCACGGCGACATCTTCATCAGATGACAGCTTATACAGCTTTTGCAGTTTTCTTGAACGTCCTTGCGTTGTCGGAATAGATAACCTGGAGAAATCCTTAATAATTATGGGGGTTTACGTGCCAAAACCACTTTCTGATTATGAGGCACGCCGTATAGTGGAGGACTCCGGTAATTTCGACCACCTGGGGTTCTTTAACGTGCACCTAAATCTAAGTACACGGGTGTTTTTGCATTTCGCCCCCATCGAAATGCGGCCGCCGTGGCCGGGATTCGATCCCGCGACATCGTGCTCAACAGCCTAACACCATAGCCACTTAGCAACCACGGCGGGTTGGAAAAATCCTCGAGACATATGTTGTTACGCGTAGAATTTGCATCCTACTATAAACCACTCCCATTTAGCACATTCTTAATCTCATATAACCAACAACATATTAACGTCGCTTTTCTGAGTAGCGGTCTGCACTGCACTCTAAAATAATTTACAACCCTAAAAGTGAAAAAGGGTGTAAAGTGTTTCTAACTCACACCCTTATGATGTGATTTATGTAACTGACACCCTAAGGGTGTGAGTTTTAGACACATTTACACCCTTTTTCATACTTACGGGTGTAAATTATTTTACATTGTGGAGTATTTAGCTCAAGAACATCAATATCGAGAAGAGTCTTTGACCCCTTATGTGACAAGGCTTCCCTCTTGCTTGATCTTGCAAGAGCGAACTCGTCTATCCGGCTCTTCAATTCAGTTACTCTTGCGATTTGCCAGATTTGACAGGACATGTTCCCAGCGTGTAGAAGCACGACATTGCCTTCTTTAACTTTCTTATTGCCGCATTTTTTAGACGTGTGTGCAGACCGGAGTTGGACAGGTGCTTGTATGTCCATTTCTTTACTAAAGTCTTTGGTCAGCCGCTTTCAACACGCCGCTTTCACGGGGTCCCTTAAAATTAAATTATAGTGTTCCAGGTACCAAAACCACGATTTAATTATGAGGCACGGTCTAGTGAGGACACGGGAATGATGTGGACCACCATGGCTTCTTTAACTTGCGGCTCATTCTAAGCACACGGGTGTTTTCGCATTTTTCGCCATGGAAATACGGCGTCCGTTGCCGGGATTCGATCCCGCGAGCTCGCGCTTATCCGCCCAACACCGTAGCCACTAAGCAACCACGGCGGGTGGCAACCTTTCGGCGCAGTTACGTTTGCTCACGTAGCGACGCGTTCATTGCTCTCCTCAGCTGGCTGCTTGGCCTCCGTATATACAATGGATGTGCATGACGCCGGTGCAGCTCAGCATACGTTTCTTGCTTGGAATATCGCAAAGGACGACTGGGTGGACGACACGAAACTTTGACCTCAAAGCCACTCTTTTTGGGGCTCTCGAGCTCAACGGAGCAGAATTTAAGCAGTCGCTGTAGCTCGGTGGTGTGATGAGCATTGTCATCGGTAGAAATTGCCACTTGTGTCGCGCAGCCTCTTTGAAACAGCACGACCATGTCATGCGACAACGCCCTAGGAATTGGCGAGAATCAGATGTGTGCGTTAAGAGACAAAGCCGGCAATATCATTACTAGTGTGGATGAGATAGTTCAGGTGGCTGAGGAGTTCTATAGAGATTTTTACAGTACCAGTGGCACCCACGACGATATTGGAAGAGAGAATAGTCTAGAGGAATTCGAAATCCCACAGGTAATGCCGGAAGAAGTGAAGAAAGCTTTGGGAGCTATGCAAAGGGGGAACGCAACTGGGGAGGATCAGGTAACAGCAGATTTGTTGAATGATGGTGGGCAGATTGTTCTATAGAAACTGGCCACCCTGTATACGCAATGCCTCATGACTTCGAGCGTAACGGAATCTTGGAAAAACGCTAACATAATTCTAATCCATAAGAAAGGGGACGCCAACGACTTGAAAAATTATAGACCGATCAGCTTACTGTCCGTTGCCTACAAAGTATTTACTAAGGTAATTGCAAATAGATTTAGGAGCACCTTATACTTCCGTCAACCAAAGGGCCAGGCAGGATTCCGCAACAGCAACTCAATAATAGGCAATATTCACACTATCAATCAGGTGATAGAAAAATGGGCTGAATATAACCAACCTTTATATATACCTTTCATTGATTAAGAGAAAGCTTTTGATTCAGTCGAAATCTCAGCAGTCATGGAGGCAGTGCGGAGTCAGGGTGTGGACGAGCCGTATGTAAAAATTCTGAAACATATCTATACACTCTAAAAATTGTAACACCCTTAAGGGTGTAAATGACTTGTCCCATGGGTGACACCCTTTTTGTATGTATTGCTACACCCCAAGCAAAGAAGGGATGCAAATTAACACCTTACAGAAGAAGGGGTGTTAATATGACGTCACCTCGCTTATGGGTGTAAAACAAACAACACCCTTTCTATATGGGGTGTAACACAGACACCACCCTTTCAATATGGGTGTAGCATGGACAACACCCTTCCAAAAGGGTGTTATCCCTGCAAGTATTTTAGCGTTCACTACAGCCATGTAGTTAATGGGCAGACTAGCTGTTGTGAATGCTGCCTAGCCTTAGCTATGGTACTACCTTGTTCAGTATGAGCCAGAATCTGTGAGGCGTCGTCATATTGCGCTTCTGGTCCGTCATGTGGTAGCATAACGTGCGACCCTTTCAGGCAAACAATTTAAGGTTTCGCCATTGCAGCAAGGCACACACGCCATGCTTTTCGTAATCTTCCTCTGCAGTGATAGTACACTGCCGGCAGGATGCAGAGCGCAATAACAATGCGCGCTGCACTAAGAACACAGGATCTCCCGCACCTTGGTGCACCAGTACTTATAACCCCGTGGAAACAGCACACAGCCAAAAGCATGGTTACATGCATTTCATAAATAATTAAAAACCTCCACTTTTCTTGGTCAAAAATTTTCGCAACACCAGCTCGACCAGGAGGGAAAGACGCCACAGCTCGTTGTTGTAGCTCATATTGAATGCAATAGAGCGCAAGCAATGCATGGATTGGCGACGGTAACAAGTGCACTACTACAGAAGCATACGTTTGCCTGTCAAGCAGTTTTTTGCCGTTTTAAGCACACATTTTATACCTCTATTCATCAAAGTTGTCATTTATCTCCACGGGGTGCTTCTACTAGTACTTTCACGCATACGACTTAAAGGTAGCACTGAAAGCCAAAGAACAAAGTGCTTCCACGTCGAATAATGTTTCAGCATTTACGAACAAAACAGCATGTGTAGCTGTGCATGCTGTTCAATACATAAGCATGCACTATTTCCTGAAATATATGTATGCTCCATTTACTGCCAGTGACCTGCTTATATCCAATAATTTAGTTTATTTTTCACTATGTGCTTGCATTGAATATTCCACAGGCATTGTAAGTAAAGCTACCAGAACAACAATCAGCTAGTCTAAGGTTACCTAATTGAACAAAATCATTGTAAAATTTGTGACGAAATGTCAGAAGAAAAGTATTTATTTCATTAAAGAGAAATGGTTACATAATAATGTTTGCACATTTTAAAAGTAGCAAGGAAGATAAGGAGTAAAACCATACCAATACAAAGACATAAGCACCGAATAATGGCACAGGCTTGCTCAATTAAATTTTAAGCACAAGAGTTTTTTAAAATAACCTGACTACGAACTATTACATGTTTTCATTCGAAAAGCACTGCATCGTATTTTAAAACACAAAAATAACCGGTCACATAAGGAAGAACAAGTCTGAGTGTGTCTTTAACACATGGATAGAAAGTTGGGCGAGTTGGTACAGTAACATGATCTTGGATTGTAGCGCGAAGTGACACGGACACAGACTAGAAGCAGACAGGATAAACACTAACTGTCAACAAAATTTTTATTGAAACGAAGAACATATATATATATATATATATATATAGGTGACTGCAAAAAACCGCAGCACATCTAAACGAATATTCAATACAGAGTAGTAACATGAAGACGACAAACAAAAGACATCAGCCATCAACTGCGTGGCAAATCTGACTGCAAGCTATTCTCTTATCAAGTATACCTGTAGGCATTGCGACCAATGTGCTCCCAAGATGTATGAGGCATTAGTCATTGCAGAGTTGTAAGGACATGACAATCCTAGGATGATTATGTTCTTGAGGCTTTTTTTCCCACTTTCCATCGTTTGAAATGTGTATACTTTAGTCATGAAAACAAAAATGCTACAACTGGCGCGTGATAAGTTTTGCGTCTTATTTCCTAGCAGCTCATTGAAACGAGCCACGATGGGAAATTCAAATGACATTACCTCATCAGACATTCAAATTTCTTAAACACAAACAAAACCAGATAGGCATTAGAGTGAGCATCACTTAAATACATTACACAGGTTTAAAGTTATTGCACCACTTTGTGCCAGGTAAAAATGTTAGAAACATCAAAAATGTTAAGATTCTACGGCCAACCGTGAAAACTAAATAGAAAAATCATTAAGCTTTGTTAAACGGGTACAGGAGCTTTACAACTGGCCGTCTTGGTGATGGACAAGCAGATAGATGAACAGCCATTCCACTGAGACGAGAATGTTGAGGGCTTCGCAAGGAAGTCTGCGAGACACTGCAGAGTAGTTCTTGGTCCACATAAAGGAGGTTGCTTGCATACACATCTGGGCCACCATACTGAATACATGGTGTTACCGGAACCTTTTCCCCCTGCACTGTGGTAAAAAAGCATGGTTAAGTTTCTACGATATTTAATATGCAAAAAAAGAGGTGAGGCATGCAGACAGGACACGAGAATAGAGAAGTGAACACGAACACGCAAAACATGAAAAATTTTATTAAATTGTTTTATTAGATAAAGTTTTTATACTGTGTTTCATTCATTATGAGGGTTCATAACCGCAACATATTTATTATATAAGCAGGTGAAATTATCAGCTTGGTCAGTTTGCACAAGGTCGTTTGAGGCAAGAAATCGAGTTTCACAAACACAACCTCAACATTCTTGATTGAAAAAGGAACACCTCAGATGACATGCAGTCCTGTGAGTGGGAATTGCACAGTTCAAGAAAAACAAATTAAAACTGTCAGACGGATCCTGAAAAACGAATAAGCACCTACTACTGCAAAAAGCGAATTAATTGATAGGTTTTAGTAGCACAAGGGCATCTCTGGCCAATGAGCGCCAAGTCTATACTGCAAAAGATAAACTTAGTGCATCTTTACAAAGCAAATATATAAAGATGACTAATGCCTCTCTGCACTACAGTTGCTTTGCTCTAGAGTGAAGTCATTTTAATGCATGCACACGTACATACACACGCTACACCCAAGTGTAACAGCTGCAGAATTAAAATTGGGCAGCAACAAAGTCGCAACCTTTAACCATTGATCCCAAGCTGTACTAGTGACTGGAGGTAGTACCAATAACGCCAATGACGAGTCGCACTCTTTCTGACCGATGTTATGCTGCTCTTATTGCCAAAGATGAGTTACAGTCGGCATTTAGGGAAAGCTGCCCTCAAGAGCAGCTCTTATTTTTGTGTTATTTCTAACCAGAGACCAATGAAGTAATATATTTTTAGAATGAGAATGACACCGAAAAATTGAGTACGTAAAAAATTTGGTGCATTTTTCCGAAATTAACTTGAGGGTTAACGGCTAAAGCGGCAATCCAGAAACTAGAACAAGTTTCGACATGTTTACTACCAGTGAATGCTAGAAAATATGTTGGAATTCTGTAGTTTTGTCCAACAATGCAAGAGGGATTCTTAATAACTGAGGAAATAAATGGAAAAGTATCATGAAGTATATTTCGTGAATGTAATGCAGAATCACTCAACTTCTGTTACTATATAATCTCCACTTGATTAACCTGCACTTTCTGAACTAGTTCAGGAGGTGCTGCATTTCACTACTCATTCCACCAGTTCAACGTGGCAGCAACTGCACGTTGTGATTTGTTTTGCTTAGTGCAGGCTTTGTACAGGGCGAGTTCACAGCATTCCCTGCACTTGGCCGAAAGGTAGTGCATGTTTACGCAGCAGGTGTGGTGCCGCTTCTGCACGAGCGAGGTGCAGAAATCAGTTTCATATAGTAATTACTAGAGGGAACTCTGACGTTAGTGTCCACAGGAGATCAAACAAGAACGGCTGTACCAGCATGGAAATAATGGGAAGTACATGGATTTGCCTAAACTTTGTCTGTTTGGCTTCAAACGGCTTTGTGACTTTGTAAACTTGTCATTTTCAACAATATACTGTGTAATAAATAAATAAACATTAAAATCGTCCGACGACAGGATTCAGACACAGGAACTCTAGAACAGAAGTCTGATATTGAAACCATTAAGCCACGGAGGCATGTAACGACAAGCGAGTGCAACGCCTTGATGAATTTATCGCGGGCATACCAGTGCCTTGAGACGCTTGGCGCCTTTCGATTTGGCCACCTGGACAAGCTCAATCGTTGCAATTAATAGCAATTGTGCGTGTTGGCGCCGTCTTCTGCACTTCGAAGAGTATAGACATAGACTGCGCTGAAATTTACAATAAGATTTATATAGCGTATAATATACGAAGCCACAAGAACGTCTGAATTCACAAGCACGAATATCAGACAAATCCATGTGCTTCCCATCATTCCCATGGTGGTACGAATGCAGCGCCAGAGTTCCCTCTAGTAATTACTGTAACAAACTCTATGGCAGAAATAACCGAAGTGCCTCGCATTTTGTTCTGGAGTAATAAAGTAAGTTTTGCTGGTCCCATAAATCTTACTGGTCATTATTTCCAAGTTTTAGTGCAGTCACATGTCTAGTAGGCAATTGTGGTATTTTGCATAAACATTGCAAAGCCAACTGTGATGAATGTTCACTCTGGTAAATTGTTTATGATCGAGTAGCATAGACTACTGAAGCAATCACTGGAAGGCAAGTGAAGTAATTTTCTTATTAGCAGCCTTTAAACAGCATTCGAGCATATGACACATGCACCTCAGATATGCAGATATTTCCTTGACTCAGCAAGAAGCGATGCTTCATGTTCCACGAGGCTACTTCTATCAAAGCAGTATTGGTGCTCTCTAAAAAGAATTCCAATGCAGATGATCCAAATATTTTTCAGGGGCAACAGTTATGACTGAAATCATGCTAGATTAGTTTTTTTAAACACATGCTGAGACCATGTTAGAAGTGCTTCTTAATATCCTCCTATTTATTAGACTAGTCCTATATCTGTACACAAAGGCTACTAATTAGGTCCCATGCTATATCATCATCTTAACAAAAACTTCACTTAATAATACACATGCTGTGATAAGATTTGAGACCACATTGTGATGCTGAACAAGGTGAATTCATTATTTTTAAAATGAAGTTCCTGTTCTTCCAAACGAGAAGAAAGGATACTGAGGGTCAAAATTTTTCTGAATCACAGCTGGAAGATGCCAGGGAAGGCACGTGGAAACGTATTTGTAATTTTCTATTTAAATGTGGAAATGATACAGGGAAATGAGAATGGTAAAAAAAACAACCAGGCATGGGGGGAGAACGAACCTACAGCCTTTGCATTAGGCATGCGATGCACTAACCACTGTGCCACCGAGGCAGCATTCAACCGTCCACTATGGCCCCTCAGATTGTCGAAGCTCGAACACGGCCGTAGTACCACAGTGGTTAGTATATCACATGCGTAATGTGAAGGTTATGGGTCCGTTCCCCACCCACAGGTGGATATCTTTTAATCCACTTTCACTTACCTAGAATTTATCATTTCCATACTTCATATAAAAAACTTAAAACATGTTCCAGTATGCTTTCCTTGGCCTCATTATCTGCTGGCTTCTTCCAGTTCGGTTACTTCCAACACTTATACATATTCTAATTTGGCAAGTAAACAGTTTTGCATGATGCTGGAATGCAATATAAAGCATCATTGCAGGATCATGTTATGTAGAATGCCTTACATTGCCCAGGCAAGGTGTATTAATGTCAATCTGAAAAAAAAACAATTCCCACTCTACGCAGAAATGCTGTGTACTGCTGTGTGCAACAGGGTTTAACGAAATCAACTTGTTCAGAAATAAAGCCACCAAACAACGAGGAAATATGAAAACTAGATGAAAATTTGTGCAGTTGCATGTTAAAAATTTAGCACAGCAACAGATGAAGACATAATGAAGGAAGCGCGAGGATGGTTTATTTTGGACACACGAGGCAACATACTTGAAAGATGCATATGAGCTTACACGTGGTGAAATATTGTTTATGTAGCAGCTAAACTACGAACAGGCCTAGAACACACTGATACAAGGTGTCGAGCATGTAAATCTTATCATGCCCTTAAGTCAAACAAACATGGCTATTTCTCGTGATTCGCTACACATGGCTGGCTCACACAACTTAGCCACTTCTATATATGCCTTGTAATTACCAGGTGGTCTGTATGACATGTGCAAGCTTTAAATATGTACAAGTGCCACGTAGCTGGACAGCACCAAGGTAATGTCGTTTGCCATCGTTTTGAGGAAGTGAAACCAATTCTTGCATTTTTCCTAATTAGGTAATTAGTTATTAAAGATTATTTAACTGCTGAATTATATTCAACGCAAAAGTGTCAGTGCGAAAATTGTAGAGCATCCTGAAAAATTCCCAATCCAGCTTTCTACTGCTCAATAGGTGCAACAAATTTTTTTTTCAGGCTTGAAAGAAGCCAGTGAACACATGCAAGAAGTGCCGTGCAACTAACCGCTCGTGCACCTGAACACCATTTGGCTCCTTCTTTCATGCTTGAAAAGAACTTTTTGAAAATAATATTTTAGAAATTGATTAATTATTGTTGACTATGTTTTAGGCAAAATGCATGAAATAGTGTGACTGCCACTTCGATTTTCGGCGACACGAATTGACTTCATTTTCATGTCCAAATCCAGCTATACATGGTGCGTGTTTTGAGCTGGTTCTGTAATTTAGGCTGGTTTGGACTAATTGAAGCTTCGTGCCCTAATAATGGAGTCCGCCTAAAAAGAAATTGGCACATAAACGGTCGCTGTCAGTACTCCATACTCCTTTAACTTAGTGCAAAGTGCTTGTGAGCCAAGAAGTTGGTAGTTCTAAGCAATCTAGATACTTAGGGCTGCTGACAGTGTGTTTGGAGTAGCCAGCGCATGTAAAATGTGAGAAGACTAGAAGCTCGACCTGCAATAAAGTCCTGATAACGCTGGTGAACGATGCTGAAACCAAGGATCGACAAACGAGCCGGGTAGACACGTGGGCGATGTCAATACAATGTTTCTTGAAGCTATATAGATATGATCGCATGGCTGAGGATTTTGCAGATAAGCAAGCCAATCACGATTACACTCTGCTAGCACTGGTAGGAACGCCAGTGAGCACAGCAGGCTAGTCATCACAGCGGTCATTCACTGGAAAAAGCAAAGAACAAGGCAGATTCGAGTTTAAAAGCACCAAGAACCGGCACACCAACGGTACACGGAAGTCATTAGGCCTATTGACTGACAGCTCGCTGCGACATGTGTGCCCGTGTCAACTCAGACATTATCTGTTCGGAAGCAGAGAATTACCGTAATTTGTTTTCTCCACGCGGCACCTTAACGAATACGCGAAAATATTATCTGGTACTTCCCCTGGGAAGTCATCATAGGCTTGCTTCTCAAGCTCTTCGCGGTGCAAATGTGTTTACCGATAAGGACCACATTTCGGGGAATTTTGTTTCTTTTGCCAAACTTCAGCACAAGCGATGATTGCGCTACAAGAAACTCTAGCAAGAGTGACTATGTAAACATGAATTCACATTTCCAGCGAAGGACTGCCGTTTAATAGCCGGATGCTTTCATAGCAGATGCCGGATTCGAGCCTCTTTTTCTATGGATATTGGCATAAATTTCAAACATTCTGTCTTTGCCAACTGCGTGGAATGATTGATGCCGTGTAAACGCAGCACCAGAAAGTATTTGGTTCCGACTGAAATGTTCTGGCGGTTTCTACTGTTTTATTCCTTCAGTTTATTTGTAAAATGGCGCACACGCTGCCTAATGCGTTTCTAGAACGACCACCGAACACTTTTATTCACTCAAAGGTGCGACACTGAACTATAAAAGTAAAAAAAAACGAAATTGTGTCAAATTTAATGATAGGTTTAGTACCAGGGACCAAGAAGACACACCAAAACAGAGCAGAGAATTCAAAAAGGATTACGCATTATGAGTTAACGTTACGTTCTGTAGATTCGGCTGTTACAGTTTTTTCGCTTTTTCTTGTCCTTTTCGCTCCTCAAACACCATCTGTGAAACAAGAGTAATGAACCATCCAGATAATGTTCGTTTTGTCTTTTACAAAAGCCTGCACTGCGTTGTTGACTGGTCTATGTAGCGCCACAAATACAAGCAAAAAAGAATTGAATGGTTGCCACCTTATAGCGATCACTAGTGAAACGACTACATGTAGCTTATAGTCATTAGGGCTAATATCTTGCAGCGTACGTATACCAGGTTTTCGTGCGAAGAGGTTAAACAATATTTAAAAAATCACCTGTGGCTCATAGAGCGATTAGAATCCGTGAGCTTGTCTACTCGAAGCGGTGAACATTACTTGCCCTAGAAATCGAAATGCCTAATCGAGTAAATAACTAAATATCACTAATCATATTTATATTTATATTGGCGGTATATTGGCAAATTGCGAATTGCATCGAGTGAGCTTGAAAGCCATATGCGCTTAGAGCAAATACCAAGGATTACGCCGTTGTCCAGATATGTGCAGTCGAACTTAAGGTGAAAAATGCACTCTTGCCACACTTATTTCTTTAGGAAATCGTCATATTATGCATAGAAACACAAAAGTGATTTGGGCGTCCATAACTTTGGTCGCCATGGTATATTATGGAACTGCTGCGATTCTGGACCGTCGTTCCTCGTTAAGTTGGTACAGCTTGCAAAATCACCAGCTGCAATTAGTAAATAGCAATATGTGCTGTAAAGTAATTGTTCACAAGTTGCATTAGTGATTTATTTTTTTCTTATCAATTGATTTAGTACATACTGCGTACCATTGGGTCCAATTAGAGGGGCAATAGAAAGCGTAAAAAGAATAGCTAACAAATCAAGAACAAGGCGGTATATAATATATATTTGTCAGTGTTTGTAAACCATCTTTCCAGTCTGATAATTTTCGGAAAAAAAGAACTAAGTTTAGACATATCACTTCGACCATAATAGGGAGTTGCGAGTCAGGATGATACTGTCTTGTGTGCCGTGTTAGTGCAGGCCTTATGTAAATGAGTGATTTAATCTCAGGCTTCTTGTTGAGAAGGAAGGAAAGGAATTTTTTGGAGTAGGTATAGAACTTTTTAAGATAATTTCAGAGGGAGAGTCCAGCCTTGCGAATTTATGAAATATAAACCTAACTGCCTTTATATCTCTTCAAAATGTGTGATATTTCACATCGTATAAGGATTCAATAATGCACATGCTTGCTGCACCTTTGGTGTAAAAAATGAAAAATAACATGGTAATTTCACACTAAAAGGGGCATTTTTCAGTTTGTGTTTCAAGAAACAGTCTGCGGAAAGCAGAACAAATATAATTAATGTGCATGTTCCACGAGAAAGAGGAAGTGAAAGTAACATGCAAGTATTTGTAGTTGTTAGTCTACAACTACAACGTTAATTATTCGAATATACATGTAGTTTTCTCGTGCAGATAATGCCCGCCTGTTTGTGAGATCCTGCTCAAAGCCTAGAAATGTGCTATCTCCGGCAAGTGATCTTTAAAAATAGGCTGAAGCATTCGCTGCAAACCCGGTATAGTCAGGGGCTAATCCTGTAGCTCATACTGTCCCTTGTGACGTACATAAGAAATAAGGCAGGCAGACGTAAAAGAGTAAGTCATGATAAAATATAGCTGTACGAAAGGATAAAAAGTTGGCAGTACCTAAACCGAACAATAACTACCTTTAGCGCTTAGTATGGCCCGTGGGATTATATTGAAGCACTAAAAGTGTGCCGGGAACTTTTTCCTGAAAATATTACATCAACCTGGGAGAAAGCTGTTCAGAAAAAGAAAGAAAATACTACTACCAATAGTGCGTACAAGAACCACACGGGTGAGATTAATTGGGCCACTGAGCTGCGAATCTCTTTGCAATTTGTTGGGAGGAGCCCCACGTACGTGCTCGCGCGAGCGAACGCGATTGGCGCGCAGCGAAGCACATGCGTGAGGCTCCTCGCAAGGGCTTGCACATAAAAAACCCGAAAATAACAGAAAAAGTAAAAAATGTTCAAAAACTACGCATCTGCAGCCATATGATACAGTGTGTTTGTTCCTAAGGGTTAAAACTTGCTTTATTCAAGACTAAGCCGATATAAAAAAAAGTTGCGCATAATTGCGGTGGAAAAATACCGAGCTGCGCTGTGTATGGTACGGATGGCAAAGGAGCAAGTCCAACTGAACGGCATCGAGGAATTAACGAGTGTGAACGAAGGCACAGCATTCACGGCTATGTATGGAACGGATGTCATAGAGGCCAGACGTGACCTACTGTCGGTGGAGCCGCAGCCTTACGGCAAGCGCGCTCATGCTACGTTGCAGAAGCTCCATCGATGCCCTGGGATCCCTACGTAAATTTCTCGTTTCATCCCAACGGTCACTGAGAAAATACAAAAGGTGATCAAGCAATTTTTACGTAAAGCGTTCGCAGCGTATGCCTTTGTATCGATGTCTTCGTTTTCCTCTTTCAATATTGAGAGTCTTGTCTTTCCTATTTGCAAAGTATATTTCGGAATCCAACGTGGCGTTTTATCGCACACTAAGATGTGACATCGTAACCATTTTAGCGTTAAACACATTATAGTAAACCTGGGCGAAAGAAAAGCGGCAACCACAAGGACACCGTCGAATTGCTACCTCCGGTGTTTTGTCAAGCTAAACAAGACGAAAACAATATGCGAAAACTAGCATTTACACAAGCACGTCCCAATGGGCAATATGCCTATGTGCGTACATACCCAAGCCAACGGGAGGGTTCCGCAGCACTATGAAAAAGCAGGTGGGGTTTCCAAAGACCAGAGCGCTTGCAAACTCCTGATCTACACCATTACAATACGCTCTAGGAAACTAGGCTAATTTTTTATTGCCATAGCGTTAAGGGCCCCGTGGTCGCAGAAAATCAGGCCTGGGCGTTTGACGCTCGGCGGCCCGCTTCCAGTGTCGACGGCGGTTTCTGGAATAACCATTCCGAATCTCTCATACCCAAACACGCAGACCCAACAACGCAGGCCCTCCGTGTAGAGCAAACATGTTTATAATCTAATTGAATTCTCAAGGTAAAATGCCCCAGAAAATCGTAAAGTACCACTTACACTCAATCTACAGACATGATGGCGTTTTATTCTTTTTTTGAATATTAGAGAAAACATATATGTGTTAGGCGCAAACTGAAACACTAACACCTTTTCACTTGGTAGCGTTTTCCAGCTGCCGTTTGAGGTTTGTCTTGTACTCGCGGACAACTCTCTGTGGCAATGAAGGGAAAGCTATGGGAGCGCGGCTGCTGCACATGCGTTTTCGCACTAAGCAACCCGGCAGTGTTTGACAGTGTTTTAGTTGCTGGCAGCAAATGCTAAATCGACGGAGCTTCCACGTGCGACGGTTTCACGTTTTCCCAGATGCGGAAGGAAAAACGCCGCAATATAAGTAAACCTTCACGCTCACTGGTGCGTTCCGTATTATTTAACTGTTGCTAATAAGGTCTCTATGTTTTCTCTTCCTTAGCCTAAACGTACGTGTATTACAACGCGGGACTCTACTCGGAAGCCCTCTCACTTGCGCACGCTTTCCCTCCATAGCTCTACGTTCATAGGAACAGAAAGTTGCCCGCAAGTATACTAGGTCCCTTCCGTTCCTCGCACACCATCGAAAAAATAATAAAAAAAATACCCACACTACATTCGCCTTTGCGTATAGCTCGCCGCCAGCGTTCCCTGGTAAACATTGCGGTTACATAAGCTGCGGTTAACAGGAAGCGTAAGAAGCATTCAGCGATGTTTTATGCTATCCCTTACCACTCTTAAAGGTGAATCCTGAGTGTCCACTTAATTTTCATAAATGTTAAGCCGGCCGTTTATACTACGCGGCGGTAACTGCACCTTCATTCCATGGCAACCAATAATAACTTTTTATTTTTAATACATTATTTGAACATACGTTCCCGATTTCTACATCACTACACATCAAACCGCAGCGCATCTAACACTAGAGCGAAAGAGACAGCCTTTTTCACAATAAAATATTGAGTATATTTTTTCACGCAGTTTACTAATCAGGACGAAGTGAGCGAAAATATGCATTCCGAATTTCGATAACACTTACGTATTTACGAAAGAAGCCATCTGATCACACTCGGCTGCACCCGACCACCGTAAGGATGACACTTTGGGCACACTGCTTATTAGAGTCATAGACGTCACGACTCGCTAATTTGAGATAATTCTGAACACTCAGCTAGTCTCGAACAACGCGAAACTTAAGCTGAGACTTCTCGTGCGCTTGCCAGCGCGTGCTCTCTCCTGGGTGATCCTTCCTATAAGCCTTGGCAGAAACCGCTTCGTATTGCTAGCGTCTGAGGCCCAAACAATGAAACGTTCCTTTCCTTCATGCGCTTCCTAACCTTACGTGAGGCCTCCTCACAGCGGAGGGCCGATGGAGGAAGCAAGCGTACTCTGAAAGCTCCCTTCACCCGTCCTCACGTAAGGAGCGGTTTCCGCATGCCTGGGTTCGAGATTATCTCTTAAAAGCTTTACGCGAGCACCATTATTCAATAAAAAATGTTGTATCGTCGCGCAATCGTTAAATTGAAGAGCTGATATAGAGAAGCGTGGACGCTTTCTTCTAGTTTTGTTTACTAAACTTTAAAAAAGTTGCGCATTACAGTGCAAAACTTGATGTGCTCCATCAACGCTGGCACGCCGGCGTCGTGCAACGCCTAGCAACGCCTAGCAACGCTTTCATGCCGCACGCGTGAATGAAACGAACATGCCTGGCAAGACGTACCGTGCTCGCGCTTCTCCGCAGGTGGACGACAGCGCGCATGCGCAAGCAAAGGTCACGTGGTTAAGCAGTGAGATGAAGGGCTCGTTAAGGGCCAGGAGCGGCGTAAGGACGCATGAAGGTAGCTTAGGAGCTACCTTACGCTGAGGAAGCACTAAGGAAGCCTTCATCGAGGGCCCCTCATTAAGGAAGCTTTCAGAGTGACATAAGGTAGCCTCACCGCAATGAAGGCTTCCTTACTGAGGTAAGGAAGATTTCATTGTTTGGCCCTGAAACTGCGCACTTTAGACGTCACTAATATCTGTCGGTCAAGTTGGTACATGTGAAAGCCTGTTGGAAGCGTGTAGCACGGCCAGACTAGCGTAGCCAGATTTGAGCACATCTACTCGAGCTCGCCCTTCAGCCCTGTCGCGCACATAGGAGACGTTGTGCACTACTGTTAGCCACTACAGCTGCATGAGGCTGCGTCTGCTCTGTAGCGCCGCTACCCGAGTTGGCGCGGAGTGCCGGCACGAACCCTCTCTCTCGATTACAGAGATCAATCGTTTGCTCTGATCGGTGTCTGTGGGTGACGTGGATATATCTGAAAGGCGGGCTGGAAACTTGATCGAGCGCCAACATCTGAATGGAACCGGTTGTATGGTTGCCGAGTTCCACACCTTCCATGTGCGACGCCATCATGTTCGAATCTCGTTACCTTAGGAGCCCTTTCAAGGCGATCCGTAGTGCGGCATCTATGGCTAAGCCGTGGTGCGTGCTGCCAACGTACTCACACAGGCGAGCATAGTGACTACACTACGTTCGACCCTCGGCAGTTGCGCACTGGCCGTAGTGATTAGTGATGAAGAAAATGGGTTGCTCGTGCCAATTTCTGCGATAAAACAGGCTCGTGTAGCAATTGGGCACACTGAATCACAGGAAACAAATGAGATACCATGACCACAACCATGGGTTTAGGGACAACATTGGAATTTCGCTCGTCACATGGGTCAAAATCAAAAGTAGCGGCATCTGCGTGAACATCAAAAATGAAGCTTAACCTGCGTGTCACGGTCACGTTCACACGATGGGACGTCGTGGGCAGTATCCCCCTCCCCTGTAGCCTTGCAAGGCATTGAAGAAAGAGGTGGGGCACCATGCAGAGGATCACAAGTGATCTCTGATTGCCCAAAACCGTCTTCTATTGAACCCATTGCCGTGTTCTTTTTTTGCTCCTAAGTGTCTCTGAAATATAATATTTAACGTCAACTACATGTCCCGACATCAATATAAACGTTTGTAGAACCTATAGGTAGCTTATGCATCAGCAAGCTCTTGCAACACCTCCTGACTTTCGGGCGCAAAAATAATCGTAGTTTGACTAGGCAAGCATAAATCAACAAAGATATGGCTACAATGCTTCGTTTTAGGTTGGGAAAACCGATGCGCCTGGAGGCCATGGGTGTTTGCGCTAAGAGATAAACTGAAAAAAAAAGAAGTCTTTCACAGTGAATGAATTTACCTTTCCAAAGTCGGTCCCGTAACCAAGAACTTTATCCCCAACTTAATAGTTTTTTTGATTGGGGTATACAGGCGCTAGGTGGCATGCCGGAAGAAAAGGAGCCATACGTCAAACACCGTGAATGTTGTTAAATAGAGCATGCTATTGTTGCAGCAACTGCACTTAGGTGAGTCGATTCATCTTGATGCCCAATGCCTCAGCCGTTTTTTTGTCAAAGTGTAAATGGCTGGTGCTTTCTTTAAACAGACATTTGCAGTCATTCAGTGATAGTTCTGCTGCATGCATTTTTTAGCATGGCCCATCATGCTCCCTTTTTGTACCTACTAGTTTTCGTTCTTGTTCTTTTTCCTAAGTGAAATAGACCCTCTGGGGAATCGGTCATGAATCGGGCGTGAGAAAACTGGCAGCCGCCGTGTTCTTCCTCTGCCGGCTTCCATGTACGGGGCGGGCGCATGTGTCTCGTGCTTCGTGCTGATCGATTAGACGAAGACGAAGCAGAATGAAAAAAGGTAGATTTAAGGCTCCTGTCATCTGAACGTTTCTGACGTCTCTCGCTCTTTGACTCGCACAATGTTTTCCTGTACCTAATCTCAGTCCCTGTAGCGTGGTGGGCCCGACGTAATTGTAAGGCGATCGCGATTTCAAAGCAAGGCTACGAACAAGAGTCCGACTACCAGTGCAGAGGGCCACGCCACGTTAAGGATTCAACTACCGTTATTTGGCTACAAAATCGCTGGCTACAAAATCGCAAGGCTATCGCTGCCTTCTGCTTTTCTCCTCACGCTTTGGCTATACTCTGCTACTGCGCTTTCCGCCACATGCTTTTACTGTAGCCTCCTCTACCGCTTTCATCCTCGCGCTCTCTTCGCTATCGCCTTCTTTCATTCCCTGCTGCACTCAAGTGCACTGCTGCACTGACTGCTGCACCCAAAAAGTCATGGCATTTGATCATGTTTGTGTTAACACCAGACAATGAATGTGCTCGATTAAGAAAAAGACGCAGCACGAAATTGCTCGCTGAGAAGACGGATAAACATAAACTACGACGCAACCTGAGACATTATGGTGTTGAAATATCCAAGAATATGGAAGAAAAGAAAAGAAAAAGAGATTGCATCGTCGTGACCGCACATCACAAGTCACGGTAGGCCTAGAAGTCCCTAGTTATATCAAGTTATTTTTAGAACAGCTCTGATAGCATTCCCGCAACAACGGTTCGTTGCGTACTGTTAAATGCTCACATGCAGTGACATGCAGCTCATGGCACTGTGCGAAAACGCGCTCCCAGCGTAAGCGAAAACTTAGGCGCCTAAATGGACGCAGACGCGCAGTTGGTCGCGGCGGACCCGTGCGCTCGCTGCATTGGGGCTTCATAATGTTATGCTCCACTTGGTTATACAGGCAGGCAGCTGTGAAATCTTATTTCGCATAGTTCGGTCTCAGCGAGAGCGTATCTTTCACGCAAGAAGCTGGTTCGGGGGATTCCATGGCGACGATGCTTCTTCGGTACGCATTCTACAAAGAGACAGCGACCGCAAACCATTCCGTGCTTTGTGTTTGCCCTATACTAATCTTTTGACAGTAAAATACTTCGCTCGTTTAGAAAAATACTTCAGAGGGGCTCTAGAAGTGCTCCCACGTGGTGTTTTCGCTGCCAGTCAAACCTAACTAAGAGGAGCATATGGCGTTATCGGTCATACCATACAAGCGAAGCGCTTCCAAAAGATGGCGGATCCGTAAGCCCTGGCACTGAATAGGAGACTGCGCAGTTGAGTTCGTTTCTATCGGACTTCGTGAAATGCCCATTGTAGCAATTTCGCTGAACGAAGCAGTCATGAGTTGGAAATAAATAACATGTTCTTGCAGAAATAAAAGGCGTACGAAACCGCGAAAATGTTAAAGTTCCGACGCACGACATAGAATTTGTGTGATATACTAAGGTAAATGCACTGTAACTAAATCCGAAATGTCCAATTCGTTTTTTACTTGATTCCCCAAGTTCGTGCCAGAACGCAATGAAATGTTTATTGTTAGGCACCGCAACACATACAAGGCATGCCGAAATGCAAACTCGATTAGATTTCGGATAATAACGCAGTTATTATTTGACGTTTTGGCTATTCCTTTTTCTTTTTAAAGACGAAGGCTTTCTTGGTGACTTACCCCCACATTTCCGTGTGGGCTATGTGTGTTTCTAACCGCTTTCGTAGGCCGATTACCGATATCGGGCAGTATCAATCAGACTTTTACTTCCTGAATCAGATGAATCAATTAGTTGTAGTCAATTACGTTCTTTCTTGGTTATTTTGTAATTTAGCAATTGTTTTGTTTCAGTTGCTTTTCTTCAACCATCAATTACATGCACCAAGTTACATTTTCTGACAAAACACACTTAATATCCGACGGAGCTTTGAGTGCTTAAATTTGGCGGGAGTTAGTTCACCAAATGGTGCAAATAAAGGAGGGTTAAGAAAAGTTCGTTGCTGAAAACACGTGCATAAGTTACTCCATTTCCAGAACGAGCATCCTGCGGCTTTCCATTCCTTTTATCTCTCTGTATCTCAGATACGATAAGATGACCGGAGTATGGTAGCGTTGCAAATCTGCTAAGCGCTCCTGGAAGCCCGACATCAGCTTTCTGCACATAATAAATATCTCACTTTCTTTCTCGGAAGCGTTTCCAAGCGGCCTTCATTGATGGTAAGAGCTGCTACTCCTTACTTATTTACCGCTTAGCGCATTCTGTGAGAACTTGATGTCGAGAGATGTCTTTGCCTTTGAACGTGTGTCTTTATATATGTCTGATGTACACCAGACGCAGATACGCTATTTTTGCGATTGCAACGTACAGGGAATTTTATAGGGTTTATTATTATGCAGGTTCATGATCAACTAGATCACACATTAGGCCCCCTCTTCACGGAACGTGATCATATGCACCCGTCGGTTACAAGTAGAAGTATCAATGGCTGCCGAGTAACGGGCATTGGGAGCATAATTTCCAGCATGCCCTGCTTACACTGTTATTTAGGTCATAGCATAATGTGGCCAATAAACAACGAGACAACAATGTATGTGGTTTCAGGCAATTGATGAATATATTTTAAAAAAAACGGCGCAAGTCTAAGCCACGCGGTTTCTTAAGATTTGACCGACATGCATGTGAACAGGAACGTCTCTAGCGAATTTCACTGACATCTGTTGAACTCGAGAAAGGTAAACGATTAAGTCCGGTATGATGAATGAAGTTCACTATTCAGCAGTGGTGGTCTCTATAGGACATAGGAGCTATTGTATACTTAAAATTAGTTTTTTTCTTTCTCGTCGTTAACGCCTTGCATCAGCTATTCGAAATTGTCTCAATATACAGAAGGCACACAGTTCGCTTTTTGTAAAGGAAAACAGCCTATATGGTAGCATATTATTTTCTAACAAATGTACTTAAGGAAGCGCTGGTGCCTTGCACAGTTAATTATGAATAACTGCCTGTAAAATACTGAAGCATTTATTAGTTATACATATCAGATAACTTCATCAAACGATTAGACCCTTGTCTTGACAGTGAAATTGAAGCGGTAACTAGCCCTACTTACGCGGTGCCCCACACGAAACATTCCATTCAATTGACCTGAGTTGCACCTAAAAGTGCTCTAAGAAGGCTGCATCGAGTAATGCAAGACAAAGTCAAGCGGAACACCTTTGTTCTTATAGACAGATTACGAGGACGAATACACAGAAAGTAGTGCTGGTCTCGCAATTTCTACTAAGCGCACCAGCACTGACATTGACCTTTAGAATTTTTGCAATAGAGGGTTGAGCCCACAAACGAATAGATAAGAAGGAATTGCTACAGATATGCTATTTCTCTAGATAATTTCAAATCACTGATTGCACGTTTCCGCAAGAAAATATGTTATTATCTCCACTGCTTTGCCTCAGAATAAAATTCGTTCCTTCCGCTTGAAACATGTGGAATATTGGCGGACGTAGTTCTGACATAATGGCGCCAAATAACACCAATTTTATATCCCTACTTTATTTAAGTGCAGTAGGAACAGTATATGGAATACTTTGCAGATTTAAGCTATCGTGTTCTTTGGCGAGCTCGAAAGAATAGACCTGATTATTTTCTGTTAGGGAATTATTTTCTAAAAATGATAGGTTTGCGCAAGTTTTCCGTTCGTCCGCTAAGTGAAGAAAAAAAAAATACTGCGCTGTGCATTCTAACGCCTTTTCTTCATAAGAAAAACACTGAAAAGGAGACAGGGTTCGGTTTTAAGAGACAGCCGTAGCACAGGTAGTTGACATCCCGTTCATTAGTGGATAACCTTGCGACACCACTCTGTAATTTAATCGTTTACTTCTGAATGTATGTCAACCAAGTGCTATAAGCTGCCATATCTAACCTGCCGCACTCCCAAGTAAATTCGTATACATGTTTCCGCGTTAAACAAAGGTCACACTGTTTAGAAAAAGTTCTATGGCGATATTTACCAGGCTACTTCCAACTTAGCGACACCATTCTGTAATTTAATCGTTTACTTCTGAATTTATGCCAATCAAGTGCTATAAGCTGCCGTATCTAACCTGCCCTACTCCTAAGTAAATTCGTATACATGTTTTCGCGTTAAACAATTAAACAAAAGTCACAGTGTTTAGAACAAGTTCTATGGCGCTACCAACCGGCACACTGCCAATGGAGACACCGCCTATCATAAACTGCACTCTTACTTCGTAAGAAAACCACCGTCGCGGTTCAAGGATCTTTGTAAACCTTTCTCTTCATTTCACAAATGATAATGTCCATATGCAGAAGCCGACCGAATATTACTGAGTAAAATATGGGCCGCACACGTTTTCATTTTAACATTTCGTAATTTGCTATTGGAGAATGCTAGCAGTAATTCTTTTTTCACTGCAATATATCTTCTTATCTACTATGCAGCTTGATAGGGCAAAAAAAGCCGCGTTCAGATTACGGGCGCAACGTACGGATTGTACACACGGATTGTAAGCGTAAACACACAAAGCGCAAGTACTTTGTTTACACTACGGTCGTCTTGAGCTGAAAGTAGGCAAAATTTGTAACCAGGACTGGGCGTTAATGTTGGAGTAACCGCTACTTTGACGACAAGCACAGATACGATTGTTACGAAGCCGCCAATGCGCGAAGCAGTTTCGGTTAACACCTTCCGGTCACGCGGCTTTCGGCCTCCCCAGATTCCTCTATTAGAAAACCGGCGAGCTGGCGATGCCATCGGACCCTGCTGCGTAATGGCCTGGGATTTTGCGCATGCGCACGTGTGTCTGTTGCTGCGGGTGCTTTGTGAAGTGATGTGCAGTGTGGAAGAGTCTTCGCCCTGCAGCGATGAGCTGCTGATCGAAGAAGTGCGACAAAGGCCGTTAATTTACCATCAGCACCTCAAAACGTATCGTTACAGCAGGTTCCAGAACGACACCTGGCTTGATGTAGCGAATAAATTGAAACAATGTGGTAAGTGTTATTTGGTTTCTTTTTTTGGACGTATGCGTCGATACGTGCATCAGTCAAAGGCTGCGTTCGTCTAGCGAAGTGCAATTTCCGCTCCGAGCAACCTTTGAAAATGTTTTCGGCGGTGCACGGCTGGTTCTCGCAGCCCCGCCAATACGTCGGCGTACCCTCAAGTATAGTGCCTTTAATGGCGCCTCCGTTGTCTTTCCGCTGTCATACTCGGAGCCGGGAAACCCTAAAAAAGGTTCACGGCTAACTTCTACAGTGACGAGCAGTTATTACTCGAAATAAAACCGCAGCGTTAGGCGTGCCTGCAAGCAACTTGACAGAATGTTGCACGGCTAATTGCATCATTTAACGTTTCCTTTTCAATGCTAAAGCAGAAAATGCGCATTAAGGGCCACCTATTAGCTTATGTAAGATATAATGTCATTAGTAGTTGGTTTACACGCAGTCATAGAAAAGTCCAGGAAATTTCTTTTGCGACGGTTCAGCTTGGTGGCGAAAGCAAACATACTTTACGTAAGTACGGAGGTATCATCGAACGAAAGGTTCTTTGAATTCTTGTATCTAAAGATGCAGTCAGTGCTGCACATACAGATAGCGAGTCGGTCACAATAACAGCTAATGGGTCGTTTTGGAGAAGTTTTCATAACGCTAATATAATCGCTAATAATTCTGCTTAATATATTGGTGTGAAATCGGGAAGGCGAAGCGAGTAAGACCATTGTAAAGATTGAGAGAAGATCGCCACTACCGCCTTCTCATTGCACACAGAGGCGTCAGTGGCTATTACATTTTCAGGGGTTAATTGGTGTAGGTGGTTGTGTAAGATATTAATTAAATCTCGCCTTGGTAACAGTTTAGCATGATTCGGAAATATGTCCTCGAACTCAATTTTGGGTCCGTTAAATCTTTATTTGAATGAGAAACTTGGCGTATGGACACATCCAATTGTTGTAACTGTGCTTGCACAAATAATATCTGAGGACTGTGGAATTTTGACCACGATACCTGAAAAAACTCAGATGGTTCAGTGATAAAAGCATATTGCGTACGCCTTTTTGAAAACTCATAAATTTTTAAATATGTCTGAACCGTAAGCATGCGGATACTGCAATCTAGGGTGGGTATCTCGGCTTCCTGATATAAAACAGGGTTGGCAACAAATCTAGGAAGCCCGAGGCATGACCGTAGAGCTTCTCTTTCTAAAAGTGTGAGAGGTTTAATTTTGTAGGTGGGGCCACCGGAAAATATTACCCAGCCAAATTCCAATATGGGCCGAACATACAGTTCATAAATAAGCAGTAAGGTATCCCTGGGTAGTCCAGAGCGGTGGTGGCTGAGCCGACGAAGCATAGCTACGGCTCGTTCTGCCTTTGTTTTAATATGTTCAATGTGACTACGCCAGGTCAGTTTGCCATTGCAAATAACACCAAGGTACCTGACTTCGTCAACTTGAGGAATGATTTCCTGTCGGTATTGCAAAGATATATGCACTTTCGCAGTTAACGGGAAGACTAAGACCGCACTTTTGCTAATATTTAATGACATACTTAATCTCTCTAGCCATGTCTCCAGCATTCCTGAGTAATTTTGCAACGACTGTTGTAGAGAATGTATATTGCTTGCGGAGGAAAAAAATGCGATATCGTACGCATAAACATAAACATGTACTTCCGGGGACGAAGGAATGGTGCTTAGCAAAATGTTAAATAATATAGGGGAAAGAACGGAACCCTGTGGTACACCTCCTGTCTGCTTGTGTTTAGACGTCGAAATACCGTGTTGGTAACAATAAATTCTCTATCCCTTATAAATTCACAGATCCAAGCGGTTACATATTTTGGAAAATTCGTAGAGTGAAGCTTATCGAATGCAATGCAATGTTCTGCAGAGTCGTATGCTTTTGCTAAATCTAGCGTCACCAAAGCTGCGTACTCTCGTTTGCGACGAGCAAGTTTAATGCGGCTCTCTAAATCTACATGGGCGCACCATATGGAGTGGCCCGGACGAAATCCAATCTGACAAGGACTGAGAAGGCTATAATCCTGCATAAGATTTGTTATACGGCCATGAAGAACCCTTTCTATTAATTTAACCACATTTGGGGAAAGAGAAATTGGTCTTATGTTTTCTAAGTCAAGTCCGGATGATTTTTTTCTTTAATAGTTGGATAATTTTAGCTACTCTCCACTCTCTTGGAACCCATGAATTCTTGAGAGAAAAATTTATTATGTTTAGTAGGTCCTGAGGCGCATAATCAAATAATACTTTTAACACTCCTGTTGTAATTTCATCTGGACCGGGGGCAGACGCCGGCAAAGAATTAATAATGCCTTCAACTCTGTCGCTGTTACTGCTACAAAGTCGTCCATGAGGGGCGGTTTCTTTAGTCCTCTCGGCAATTGATGTGTGAAACGTCGCGCAAGTCCTTGTGCAATTTTCTCAAGTGATTCTGATAATTCTTTTGTTGATAGAACGACAGATTCGATGTTCACGGGGGCCGGTATAGCTTTGCGAGATCGAAGAAATTTAAACAGTGCTTTTTTATTGCTAGACATCGAAAGGTATGTGTAATGCCTGGAATCGTAATCCTCCTTAGCTTTTGAGACTGTTCGTTTAAATGAGGTAGCTATATATGTATAATCCGCCCAATTAACAGGGCACTGGTTGTATAAAAGCTTTTTCCATGCAGCTTTTATACGTCTAAAATCTCGTTCGCACTCAGAATTCCACCAGTGACAATATGATCCATCCTTATAAGATTTCACAGGAAATTTAGCTTTCTTGGATGACTGTTTTAGTATTGCACATAGGCTCATTGCTTTAATATCCATCTCCATGCCCTCCTGGGCTTGTAAAGCTGATTTTAAAGCATTTTTAAAATTTTGCGTAGTGAACAAAAGTACGCATATTATTATTTAAACTTGTTAACGGAGTAAGCAGTTCAAAATTATAGGAAGGTGATCACTGTTAGTTCCGGAATCTACAGTCTTCCAGGAGGTAACTGTCATGCTTGGGGAAGCAAACGTAAGATCTAGGGCAGATCGCGACTGACCACGCACGAAAGCATGTGCCATCGAATTTAAGCAGGCGAAATGATTCATTAAGACCCAATCCCACTCGGAACTTGCGTTCGGAAGCCCCACAATACATGATGAGAATTAAAATCTCCCGCTAGTATGATGTTCTTCTGACTGCGAGCAATAGGGGTATCTAGATAACGGGTATCTTGTACTCCAGCGGGGAAGTACGCGGTAATTATAGAAAAAGGTGTGCAACCAGGTAGTATTATATCCAGTGCTAGGATCTCACAGTCTGGGGACATTATCTTGTATGCTGTAGTAGCTATATGGCAGATTTTTGATGGGACAGACAGCACTAAACCACCACCTCTGCACGGCGCACTTCTTCTTCCTTAGACTTGCACTTTCGTGTTGTAAGCGAAGGTTACGAATGGCACGACGGAATCCCACATCCTATGCTTGACGTCGACATAATTGCCAACAAGCCAGGGAGGGTATTCTCTAGCCGCTCCGTAAGACCATTCGCGAGCAGGTGGTAGACAGTTGTCCTCCTGTGGCTTGTCTGGCTGTATTACACAATGTCTTGCGTGAACTTCGCTGTAAAGGTCGTTCCTTTGTCGGTGATGAGATCTACTGGAGCGCCATGTCGCTGCAAGATGTTCTGCACGAAGAATCATGGCACTTCGGCTCCGCTACCTTTGGGCAGAGCTTTCGTTTCAGCGAAGCGGGTTATGTAGTCCGCCGCCTCGACGATCTACTTATTTCCTGGTGTTGACGTCAGAAAGGGACCAAACAAGTCCATCACAATGTGCTGTAATGGTTGGCAGGGATGCTCGATCAGCTGCAGTAATCCCGCTGGCCTTGTCGGCGGTGCCTTGCATCGTTATCAGTTTCGGCATTTCTTGACGTAGCGGGCGACGTCGGCGGTCAGACGCGGTCAGTTATACTTTTCCTGTATCCTCGATAGCGTCTGGGAAAATCCGAGCTGCCGAACGGTCAGATCGTGGTGTAGGGCGTGCAGTACTTCTGGACGCAGCGCTGAGGGAACCGCAAGAAGGTAGTTGGCACGGACTGATCAGCAGTTCTTTTTTACGAATAGGTTGTATTGATGCGAGAACGAAGACAATCCTTGCCTAAATGCTTAAGGGACAACGTCAGTGTTCCCTTCCAAATACTCAACGAGGCTTTTTAGCTCCGGGTCTGCTCGTTGCTGTTCAGCGATGTCTTCCGCGCTTATTATTCCAAGGAAGCCGTCGTGATCTTCTTCATATTGCGGCGGCGGGTCAATGGGGGCGCGTGATAGGCAATCAGCCTCACATTATCTTCATCCGGACTTGTAGACTACAGTGATGTCATATTCTTGCAGTCTGAGGATCCACGGCGCCAGACCTCTTGAAGATTCCTTTCAATTTGTTAGCCAATATAACGCGTCATGAGCACTGACGACTTTGAATGACTTTCCATATAGAGAATTGCGGAATTTCGCTGTAGCCCAAATGATGGCAAGGCATTTCTTTTCGGCCGTAGAATATTTGCCTTCCGCTTTTGACAGCGACAGGCTAGCGTAAACTATCACCCGTTCGAGTCCGTCTTTGCTCTAGACTAGGACGGCACCGAGGCCTAGGCTACTGGCGTCAGTGTGGATTTCGGTATCCGCGTCCTCGTCGAAGTGGGCAAGTACCGGCGGCGACTGCATGCGTCGCTTAAGTTCTTGAAGTGCGTTGGCCTGCTGCGTTTACCAGTTGAATTCGACATCACATTCACTTAGAAGTGTCAGCGGCTGAGCTATGCGTGAAGAGTCCTTGACAAAACGCCTGTAGTAGGCCCACATGCCAGAAATCCACGCACTACCTTCTTGTCGATGGGCTGCTGCAACTTTGTATGACAGCTGTTTTCTGCGGGTCGGGGCAGGCTCCAGATTTGTTAATGACATGGCGTAGGAACAGCAGTTAATTGTAAGCGTAATGGCACTTTTCCGGCTTGAGAGTGAGGCCTGACGACTTGGTGGCCTCTAGTACTGTCGCAAGCCGCCTAAACTGCTCGTTGAAATTTCCGGTAGAGACGACGACGTCATCCAAGTAGATAAAAGAGGTCTGCCACTTAAAACCTGCTAAAACTGTGTCCATCACACACTGGAATGTTGTTGGCGCCGAGCACAGACCGAATAGCATTACCTTGAACTCGTAGAGGCCGTCTGTAGTGATAATGGCGGATTTTTCTCTACCCTCTCGTCGACTTCTATTTGCCAGCTAGTCTTGAGATCCAGCGACAAGAAGTTCTGCGCGTTGCAGAGCCGATACAATGCGTCATCTTTTCGTGGCAGGTGGTATACGTCCTTCTTTGTGATCTTGTTCAGTCGACGCGATAATCGACGCAAAAACGTAGGCTTCCGTCCTTTTCTTTCATCAAGACAACAGGAGATGCATACTGGCTTTTCAATGGATGATGTCGTAGAGCATTTCGTGGACTCGTTGCTTTATAGCTTAGCGTTCTCGCGTAGAAACTTTGTAAGGGCTTTGGCGGAGTGGTCGAGCGCACTCTTCCGTTATTATGCGACTCTTTGCGACTGGTCTATGTGGAGTCCTCGATGACGTCGGTAAGCAGTCTTTGCATTGTCGGAGAACACTTGTGAGCTGTTGCTGCTTACTTGTGGAGAGACTTGGACTTATGTCGACATATGGTTCGGGAACTATGGTTGTCGAGGTAGATGAGGTAGAATTCAAGACGACAAACACATTGCTGGTTTCCAGAATTCCCTCGATGTATGCGATCGTCGTGCCCTTGTTCATGTGCATGAACTCCTGGCCGAAGTTTGTCACCATTACTTTCCTTTCCTTCCGTGCAGGTGAGCGACCCCTCTTACGACGCAAATTTAATGGTTGGTCGCCCTCGATGATACCTTCTACATCTGCGGGTGTTTTTGGGTGCCGACATAAATAACAATGCTTGAGCGGGGTGGAATGCTGACTTGATCTTCGAGTAGACTCAAGTCGTGGTGATATGACAGCCCTCCGGTGGTATCGTTTGATCTTCCGGAAGCGTTAACGACTTCGAATTCAGCTCAATGATTGCGCCGTGTGAGTTCATTAAGTGCATACCGAGAATAACGTCGCCTGAACACTTTTGGAGGATAACGAAGGTGGCAGAGTAAGTCCGGTCATGAACTGTAATTCTTGCTGTGCAGATTCCAGTCGGCGTATTATGTGTCCTCCAGCTGTCCGGATTTGAAGCCTTCCCATGCAGTCTTAACTTTCTTCAAATGGGTGGCAAGAGGTCCCCTCATTCCGGAGTGGTCGGCTCCTGTGTCTACTAAGGCCGTGACTGCATGGCCATCGAGAAGCATGTCGAGGTCACTGGTTATGTCTCGGCGTCGGATCGCGGCTGCGTCGCTTTGATCTGTGGCTTGTACGTCGCGGAATCCGGTCCTTGGTCGGTGCGTTCTTTGCTTCCAGGCTTCGTCGGGAAGGCGGCGTGTCGTTATTATGTCGTCGGGTTAGTCTATTTGGCGTCGTCGTCGGCGGCGGACGATCTTCGTCATTTCGACGAGCAGCAACCACACCTCCATTGGTTGCTGCTTTTCGTTTTCAGGATATGGGCTTGCAGACCGGCCCCGGGCTGGCCCAGTGTATGGACGACGCTGCGGCGACAGGTAGCGGCCTGGTGACGGCGAACGAGACGGTCGTCGGGGGCTCCACTGAGTAGCAGCGAGGAAGTCGGCGATATTACCAAGGGGTTCATCTTCCTAAGGGCGCTGTGCGTTGACTGCGAACACTTGCAGTCCCATGTCGCGGTAAGGACATAGGCGGTAGATGTGGCCGGCTTCTCCGCAGTGATAGCAGAGCGGAAGGTGGTCGGAGGCGCGCCAAATTCCCGTTTTCCTCGCATAACGGCGCTGGGCGACGGGTGGGCGTGCTGGCGGTGGCGGTGGTGGACGACGAAATTCTGGCGTTACAGGGCCCTGGCGCGGTCACCGAGGGGGACCTTTACATGGCAATATTGCATGAACTCTAAGCAGCAATGCTATGTTCTTTTACCCATCAACTTACTTATGAACTGACATCCCCAAATACCTCAGAATAGGTCCCCCGTTTGATGTACGCTTGGAAAATTTCTTTCACAAGGACCAAGAACAGCGGATGCACTCTTGCGAGAAGTGCACAAATCGAAAAAAAAAAACGCACGAGCGCTTTCGAAACTATGTGCGTACACATGGCACACGCACGAACGCGGTGTCTGTCGATTTCGAGGCCGCGCAGCTTGGATACTAGCACCAGTCACAAACCACAAAAAATAGTGACTACCTGTAATAACAGGATATTTTACGGGAAGGGGATTCGTGACTCACGAATGTAGTATCCACTAGTGATTATACAGAGTATATGCTGTATCCGATCGCGAACTACAGAAACTATAACAAGGACAAAGCGATAAGCAGCGAAAGATATTGCTAGCATTTCGAGGCGCTGAAGAAAATTGTATTCACCCGTCTCATATTGAACACAGAGTTCCTCTTAAGACCGCGAAATACCAGTCACGTGGGAAAAAAGGGTCCAAAACACAATCGAAGCTGAATCGCAAGCGATAACAGTACCGTGTGGTTCACGCAATATTCTACGAGCACGCTGTGGGCCACGGCAAGGAAATACAACGGGCACTTCACCTCATCTCTTGCACTACCCTACTCGTAACGAACATTAACAAAGAGCCCGTTTGTCAGTTCTCTTGTCTGCAGCAGTCTTGTTAAACGGAAAACTGAAACACCATAGTGACGGCTGTCTAGAGGATATTGTTGTTGTTGTTGTAGCCTGTGATGCGTGTGGCTCCTACCCACGATGGAGGATTGGCCAAGAAATGAGTGGATATTGGCAATGTGCCCAGAGAAGGCATGGCCGCCTTTCTTCGCATCCTAAAAAACTTGCTAGTTTTACGCATGACGGCCTATCCCGAGGCCAGGCACCCAAAAGCAACATTTCGTCTCTAACTTTTATCTTGATACCGCTCTTAACGCCTTAATTACAACGTCACTGAAAAGGCGCCTCACAGAGCCATAGTGACATCACAATGAGCTAGAAGAGCAAATTAGTGCCCTTCACTCAGCGCTCGCGAATAAAAACTCAGCTGCTCTCGAAATTCAAATAATACAAACAAATCACTGCACATACAGCGCCAAGTAAGACAACAAAGCACAATACGGAACTATGCATAGTCCACTTTCACACGGCAGCCATAGTGGCAGCCACGGCAGCCTTGGTCATGTCGCTGATGTGGAGACGGTATCGTGTCCAGGGTTGCCAGATGTTCCCAACAAAAAACAGTCGAGTGATCTCAAACTGTAGTAAAAAAATAGCCAAACCCAACCCTATTTTCTGGTAAGCGAGAAGTAGCGAAAAACATAGCCAAGACGTTTGATGATGTTGTGCCGGTGTCTTTTAGATGGTGTCCGAATCTCTCCGCGTATTTTTCCGGCTCTAAAGTTACTTCCGCCGCATGAAACCAACACAACACGGTCCTCAAGATCTTCGTAAATAATCCTAGAGAGAGCTGCCACTCCGACGCGGGTTTAGTCACCACTTAGTGTTATAATAAACCGAAGAATTTCTTTTACGATTTACTCATGGCGTTATTAGTATTTACTGAGCCACGTTTTGAGCTAACTTTAGCTCACGCCTCTCTTTACCCGCGGTATAATTCTGTAAGACACGGACAAAATATTTCCAGCTCCAACTTCGAGGATCAGGTTCGGCTTCTCACGATCGAGTGCTCAAAAGGCGGCCTAAACTCAAGGTAGTAAAATAGGGGTCCCTTTCCTACGGGATGGAATTATAAGATACGCATGTTATTTCTCTCCCGCTCTCTCTCTTTCTCTCTCAGTTTACTCGAAAGCAGATCGACCCTGAGTTAGCAAGCGCTGCTGCTTGGAGGCACATTGAACTCGGGTGAAAACCTGAAACCTTCCATGCTTTTTCTTGTGCGAAGAAGCGGCAGTTGTGACTAGAATTCGTCTTTGAGTGGCAACAAACTGAACGACCTGCTGGCACGTAACAGAAGAGGCGAATTTAAATTTATAGTTTTAATTGCCACCTCGATTACGGCGCTGGAAATAATACAGGTAGTATTAGTATCGAAACGAGTTGAACTGCGCAATGTATAAAAAGGGATTCGCTGACAAGATTCTGCAACGAAAAACCTGCACGCAAGTTTCTCTGAATACAGGCACGAAGGCGTGTGTGGCCAAGTTTTCGATGGTAGCTGTCTACCGTAATTCAAATGCGATTTAAAAAAATAAGGCAATATAATACCACCAGGGCAATATAATACCACAAAATCTATTTTATGGGTTGCGCATGCTGTCATGAAGTCAAGTGCAAATTAAAACCCTTTGTCTAACATTTTTAAGCACTACATCTCGGAACAGGAAGTCAGTAGAACACTATATATACCCTTACAAACTGGAAAGAGCTATTTGCCCAACCAACACTGCGATGTGGGCAAACATAAAATATGGAGGTAACAGTACCACAAACACTTCTGTATATCGAACGCAATTTTCTTTCTTTTTATCACAGCTCGAAAACACACGGGAGCAAAGTGCAATAGTAAGACGAACAACGAGGAATTACCATGGCAATAAAATACATGCATACAATAAGTAAGCCATAATCTCAATTACTTTTACGCAGGTAGTTTAAAGGGAAAATAATTGCCGTAGGAGTACTGTATGAAAATCGACGAGTTCTCATCCTGACACTGGAAAGACAATTACTCACCGATGTTTGGCGAGTTTTATTTCCAAATTTACTGTGAACGAACATTCTTCTCATATATCTACAGAACGAATCACTGTAATAATATACAACGTTCTAAAAACATAATGACACAATCGCAACTTTCACGTAATACAAAGCTGCTTCACTAAAACAAAGAACGAAAACAAAAACAATGCGTAGAGTCCCAGTTGATTCTTCTTACTTTGGAGGTTTACGCAAATGCATTATATATACAATCTAGCCCCGTTTGAGTTAGCTCCCACTGTCACCTGGACCATATCGAACTGCGAAGTTGAAACGGGACGGAAACTGTTCACCTGGCTGAAAATTTTTGCAGCAGTCCCCACTCTCTGCTAGGCCTCACTTAACGCAGTGTCTCGTTCGACGTGCGGTTTCTCAGATCACTCTTTGTCATCGAAACCTGGCTGAGCAACACGCTTTCGACGGCCGCGTTCGAAACAGGCAGCGCAAGTGGGGACAAAACGAGCTCAGACAGCAGGTGGAACGTTGGATTTCCGGCACTGATTTTTTGCCCTCCTGATGCTAGCCCACAGTTTGGCGATACTTGGTGATACTGGAGCAGAATAGGCTACTGCGCTTCGCTGAGCATGTACAGTGTCGCTTCCTGGCTGCGGAGTGCCCCGGCGGCTACCGTGTGCGCGCTCTACACACGGGTGACGCGCCCTGTACATAAATACCCGAGCCGCCGCGTTTCTCGTTTAAAGCGAGTTGTGGATTTTCCCGTAAAGTTACTCGGTTACTATATAACACGCTCATTGGCGGAACAACCAAGCAATTTGCTTTTGAGGTACCGTTGATAAACATTGAAGGAGCACGAGTGAAAATGACGCGTAACCACATGCGTACGTACACTTGAGCTGCTGTGAAAGTCCACACATTAGTTGGCTGTAAAGCAGCCGCCAAGGAACACGTACTTGACAGCTGTGAGCCCCACTGTTTACCTAGCTCAATCGCGCGTAAACTGGCAGCACATGGCGTCGAGCCCAAAACAAGAAGAAGAGAGCTTAACGCTCGAATGACGTATAAACATGGCAGCCATGACTTAACGCCATCCTCCCAGCGCCGACATTGCTTAAAGACGTAGCTTTCGAAATTGTCTACATATCTTTGTAGAAGCAATGAGCTTTGGGTTTTCATAAACCAATGTTTTCGAGTTTTGTTGGTGACGTTGTCCTCGGGACTCGGAAGTCGTTAAGACAAAAATAGCCCAAATATAGCCATGCAGCCAACTCGGGATTTTCGACTCCAACCCGCATAAGAAGTAGCCCAATTTGGATATTAATAGCCCAACGTGGGAACGCTCATCGTATCGCAACCTTTCGTAAGGTTGCATTGTGTTGACGGGCTTTTGAAGCGCCACGGTGTGAGAGCTCGCATGGGGCGCACGTCGGCATGTTGTGCGCGTTGTGCGTTTCTGTTTATGGACTTTGAATCATATCGCGCAGAGCCAGATGCCGCCCTTTCTTCCATTGTTTTTTCACGCGCTGGCTCGCTTACTCGATGAGCCCCTCCATCTCAAACAAGAGCAGTGAGCTGGCAGTTTCCGGATGTGCATTTCGCAGGCCTTCCATTTCGGACGCCGTCAGCGCGGCATCACTGTGGTTAGACGATCGGCGCGTCTCACCACGCGCGATCACACCAAGCTATGCACCCAAGCGTGCCGAGCCCATACCGTTGAATCCCATGAATATAAAGCGAACAGCTTACTGTCTCCGGCTGTTTCTATGGTTGTTAAGAGGTCAATGGTTGGTCGTAAGGACTGTTGATGTGCAAGGAAGACGTTCGTTCGTTCTTTTGCTCTCTCGCCAACTATGTTTTGCTCCCTCTATCTCTCTTGTTCTTGCGTTCGATTGCTCATTCGGGCTATTCGCTTGTAATGACATTCATCAAGGGTTGTTTCTGCACATTGTTTTTGTATACATTGTGCCCAAAGTAGAATTTACCGAAACACTTTCTGCAGTGCACCGTTCCGGATGTACCAAGGCATTCCTTCAGTGCTATAGAAAGTGATGTTCGCTCTTCAACTCGAGCCCTTTATTCATGAAAAATAAAAAAAAGCCTTATAAGTACACCGCATGAGAATGCTTACAAAATGGAACAGGGAAAAAATTAACATGTGATCGGTAAAATACATCTCATTGTGTAAGAAACTGTGAAACGAAAACGCGTAAAAAGTAAACAAATCAATTAGGTCGTTAGGTCGGGCACTACGCTCAGTGAGCAGCAGCTCTTTGAATTTGCTGCGTATCCTTCAATACCTACGTGCGATGGCAAATGGTTCCATTCTACGATAGTCCGCGGTATGAATGAATTTGCAAAACGGTGAGTGACATATCGGTCGTTTCACATTTGCACTAGTGGTCATGACAAACAAAATACTGCAGGGCGCTAAAAGAAATCGTCAGAAAGAATTGAATGATGGTAACGTTTATGAACAGGCCGCCATTGGAACCTGAACCTGGCACCGTTTAACGTTACAACGTTATCTAGTGAGGCAAGTCTAGCAGCGCTATTGGAGGAACTAGAGGGCAGTACATGGGATATAATAAGATTCAGTCAAGTTAGGACAAAAGAAGCATATATAGTTCTAAAAAGCGGGCACGTCCTGCGCTACGGAAGCTTAGCGGAGGGACGAGAACTGGGAGTCGGATTCCTGATTAATAAAGATATAGCTGGTAACATACAGGAATTCTACAGAATAAACGAGAGGGTGGCATGTCTTGTTGTGAAACGTAATAAGAAGTACAAATTGAAGGCCGTACAGGTCTACGCCCCTACATCGAGTCATGATGACCAGGAAGCCGAAAGCTTCTATGAAGACGTGAAATCGGCGATGGGTAAAGTCAAAACAAAATACTGATGGGTGACTTCAATGCCAAGGTAGGCAAGAAGCATGGTGGAGACAAGTCAGTGGGGGAATATGGCGTAGGCTCTATCAATAGCAGCGAGTTATTAGCACAGTTTGCACAACAGAATAATGTGCGGATAATGAATATCTTCGTCCCCAAGCGGGATAGCCGAAAGTCGACGTGGAGGAGCCCGAATAGCGAGAATATAAATGAAATAGACCTTACACTCTGCGCTAACCCTGGTATCATACAAGATGTGGCCGTGCTCGGCAAGGTGCGCTGCAGTGACCATAGGATGGTAAGAACTCCAATTAGCGTAGACTTGAGGGGGGAACGGAAGGAGCTGGTACATAAGAAGGCGATCAATGAGTTAGCGGTAAGAGGGAAAATAGAGGAATTCTGGCTCAGACTACAAAAGAGGTATTTGGCTTTAACTCAGGAAGAGGACCTTAGTGTTGCAGCAATGAACGACAATCTTATGGGCATCATTAAGGAGTCTGCAATAAAAATCGGTGGTAACTACGTGAGACAGGATACCAGTAAGTTATGACAGGAGACGGGAGATCTGATCAAAAAACGCCAATGTATGAAAGCATCTAAACCTGCAGCTAGAATAGAAGTGGCAGAATTTTCCAAATTAATCAACAAGCGTAAGACAGCTGGCATAAGGAAGTATAGTATTGACACGTGTACTTGTGTTTATCGGGCGACCACGTTTCGCCGCCTACCAAATGTTGTCGCACAGCGCGGGACGCGCCTGCATGTATCCCAAGTTTCTGGAAAGTTATCGATGCTTCTATGCGCTGTCTGTTGTCGCCGAACCTTGTGTTATCTGAGAACTTTGTGGAAGGCACGCGGGTACCAGCGATTAGTCTGTAACATTCGAGGACTGCTGTATAAAACGACGCGCTTCACCCGCTGATCGGATTTTCGACGATCGTCGACCGTGTTCGCCGCTATCGTTGTGCTATAAGTGTAGCCTGTTTTGTGGGCGCAGGTTGACCCAACAAAAATTAGTTTTGTCGTTCACAGTATTGCTACTGTGTTCTTCAACGTCACCACCACGTGACAATATGGACAGAATGGAACACGCTCTCAGGAACGGAGGAAGCCTAAAAGCAGTGAAGAAGAAACTAGGAATAGGGAAGAATCAGATGTATGCGCTAAGAGACAAAGCCGGCAATATGATTACTAATATGGATGAGATAGCTCAAGTGGCTGAGTTCTATAGAGATTTATACAGTACCAGTGGCACCCACGATGACAATGGAAGAAAGAATAGTCTAGAGGAATTTGAAATCCCACAAGCAACGCCGGAAGAAGTAATGAAAGCCTTGGGAGCTATGCAAAGGGAAAAGGCAGCTGGGGAGGATCAGGTAACAGCAGACTCGTTGAAGGACGGTGGGCAAATTGTTCTAGAAGAACTGGCCACCCTGTATACGCAATGCCTCGTGACCTCGAGCGTACCGGAATCTTGGAAGAACGCTAACATAATCCTAATCCATAAGAAAGGGGACGCGAAGGACTTGAAACATTATAGAGCGATCAGTTTACAGTCCGTTGCCTACAAAGTATTTACTAAGGTAATCGCAAATAGAATCAGGAACACCTTAGACTTCTGTCAATCAAAGGACCAGGCAGGATTCTGCAAGGCTGCTCAACAATAAACCATATTCACACTATCAGTCAGGTGACAGAGAAATATGCGGAATATAACCAACCCTTATATACAGCTTTCATTGATTACGAGAAAGCGTTTGATTCAGATTAGATTAGATTAGATTATGGGGTTCTGATTATGAGGCACGCCGTAGTGGAGGACTCCGGTAATTTGGGCAACCAGGGGTGCTTTAACCTGCACCTAAATCTAAGTACACGGGAGCTTTCGCATTTCGCCCCCAACGAAATTCGGCCGCCGTGGCGGCGATTCGATCCCGCGACCTTGTGCTCAGCAGCCTAACACCATAGCCACTGAGCAACTGCGGTGGGTGCATTTGATTCAGTCGAAACAGCAGCAGTCATGGAGGCATTACGAAATCGCGGTGTGGACGAGGCGTCCGTAAAAATACTGAAAGATATCTATAGCGGCTCCAGAGCCACCGTAGTCCTTCATAAAGAAAGCAACAAAATCCCAATAAAGAAAGTCGTCAGGCAGGGAGATACGATCTCTCCAATGCTATTCCCAACGTGTTTACAGGAGGTATTCAGGGACCTGGATTGGGAAGAATTGGGGATAAGAGTTAATGGAGAATACCTTAGTAACTTGCGATTCGCTGATGATAATGCCTTGCTTAGTAACTCAGGGGACCAATTTCAATGCATGCTCACTGACCTGGAGAGGCAAAGCTGAAGCGTGGGTCTAAAAATGATCTGCGGGAAACTAATTTAATGTTTAACAGTCTCGGGAAGACAACAGCAGTTTACGATAGGCAGCGAGACACTGGAAATGGTAAGGGAATACATCTACTTAGGGCAGGTAGTGACCGCAGATCTGCATCATCAGACTGAAATAATCAGAAAAATAGGAATGGACTGGGGTGCAGTTGGCAGGCATTGTCAGGTCATGATCGGTTGCCATTATCCCTCAATGGAAAAGTGCATAACAGCTGTGTCTTACCAGTACTCACCTACGGGCAGAAACCTGGAGGCTTACGAAAAGGGTTCTACTTAAATTGAGGACGACGCAACGAGCTATGGAAAGAAGAATGATAGGTGTAACGTTCAGGGATAAGAGCAGATTGGGTGAGTGAACAAACGCGAGTTAATGTCATCTTAGTTGCAATCAAGAAAAATAAATGGGCTTGGGTAGGACATTTAAGGAAGAGGGAAGATAACCGATGGTCATTAAGGGTTACGGACTGAATTCCAAGGGAAGGGAAGCGTATCAGGGGGCGGCAGAAAGTTAGGTGGGTGGATTAGATTAAGAAGTTTGCAGGGACAACATGGCCACAATTAGTACATGACTGGGGTAGTTGGAGAAGTTTGGGAGAGTCCTTTGCCCTGGAGTGCGCGTAACCAGGCTGATGATGATGATTAAAATTCATGAAAAAGCCAAAGCTATTGAAGTAGAGAATACGCTGTCAGAATCAGCCCTAACAGCCGCATGGTCTACTGACTGGAAGCGCTCCTCCGAAGTCGATGCTGAGCCGTTGTCCGCGTCAGAAAGAGCGGCTTCAATGTTACTGCACTCGTGCTCCATTTCTTCGTGGCCTGTACCGCTGTAAACTTCGTTTGGAATCGTTCGTCTCTCCTGACATGAGATCAACAGCACAAAACGCTTCTTTTTCCTGCCCGAACTCATGCTAACGCAGGGAGAATACAGCAGCAATTGAGACGAGTGCCGCTTGATAAATGAAGAATTCTCCCAGCAATAACGGCGCTGCTGAAAACCCAGCACTCTAACTCAACTGATACGGCCAATTGTTATGAAAGCGTTTTCGAAACGTATTCGTCCTCGTTTTTAAGGTATCCTGCTTGCAGGTCTTTAATGCGTCGAGTTTGGTGAAAAATGTGTTTGAGCTCTTTTTGGCTGCCCCCGCCACTATTATTTTGCAGCACGTCTGTCCATTGCTTGCCAATTGATGACGATTGACATGTCTCCACACGCTAGCAGTTACTCACGCGCCATCTTCCACTCGCGTCGTTCAATTTGCCTCGGGTCAACGTCCTGATTCACACTGCAACCGCATTATCTACCGCCTGTGCGGAAGCGCCCTTGCGCCAAATGCCGGATTACGTCGATCATTCAGTCTAACTAAACTGGAAGACGATGTGCTGAACCGGAACATTTACGACACCGACTGATACCGCTGGGTACCTCTTCTTCCACGTTCGCTCTGCACACAAGTCCTAGATTCCTTTCACTACGACCCATGAGGTTTCCACAAAACATGCAGCCGCTTTAGGAGCCGTTTCCTTTGGCCAGGCATGTCTACCTTTGTGGCCACGAACGTCGCCTTTTGCATATAGTGTCAATGGCGGAAACCACCAACGTCGCCTCGTGCGAGCCTTTTACAGGCCATTCCGAGTCACCTTTTGCCATCGTTGGGATAGACCTGGTGGGCCTCTTTCCATAACTTCAGCAGGTCATTGATGAATAGTGGCAGCTGTCGGCTATCTCACACGGTATTCAGAAACGGCTCCTCTACGCTCCAGTACGGACTCGAACGTTGCCGCATTTTTTCTGGATGACATTGTGCTGTGTCATTGTGCACCTCCCGTATTGTTGGGTCGTCGCGAAAGACTTTCATGTCATCTGTGATCGAAAAAGTACACAGAGCTTGTAGCACAGTTCATAAGACGACATATGACCTTCAAAGAAATGGCTTAATAGGGCGATTTCATCGCACACTAATGGTCAAGATATCAATGATTTCGTCGCCAAACGATGACAACTGGGACAAACGTTTACCTTCTCTGACGTTTGCTTACAACACCGTTATTCAACGAACTGCGGGATAATCACCTTTCTACCTCGTTTACGGCCGTTCGCCATCATTCACCATCGACGCCGCTTTCTTAAATGTCCCAGCTGACACCTTGGCCAGTATTCCTGAACAGATGGTCTCGAGGCTTGATGAACATCGCCAACCTGCTCGCTTCAACAGAGAGGTCAGTCAGCTGTATCGCAAGAAAAATTACATCTCTCGCCGAGACGTCTCCTTTCTTCCTGGAGGAGAATTGCTCCATGAGACGCCCATTCGTACCCCCAGATTGCATCAGAATTTCGAATCACGCTTCCTAGGACTCTACATTATTACTGAACAAACATCCCCAGTGAACTATGGTGTTGCTCCCGTTGAGGTTTATTGGGGCCTTCGTTACCGTGGTTCGGAGATTGTTCACGTTTCGCGCCTCAAGCGATTCGTTAGGCGTTTCAATCAATCAATCAAAAAGTGAGCTTTATTTATACAAGTCAAGTAATGTGTACAAAATAGTTGGACCAATAGCCTATGTGGCTAGTAACTGGTCCAATACACAAAAGTACATGTACAGGTCAACCAAATACATATCAGCTCAATGAGTAAGAAAATTTTTTACATGAACAAGTACTTTTTTTTAAAGGAAGAGCTATTACATTTGGCTAGACAAGAAGAAGTGTTTACATACAAGATCAAAATTTCTGGTTACTATTATTTCCACAGGCACAGTGTTCCAAGTTATAGCGCCAGAGTACTCTATTAATCGTTCACCGTATACATTGCTGCAATAAGGAAGGTTTAAGTTAAAGTTAGTTGCTTGCCTGGTGTTTGCACGTGGGGAGTTAAATATGGTGTTGGGTAAGGGAAAGTTGGTGTTGAATATTTTGTGAACTAAACAAGTGACCTTATAATTTCTTAACGCCGTTAAAGAAAGAATACGAAGGTCAGTAAACAGAATGCTACATGGGTGATGAACAGAGGAAAATGTTATTATTCTTAGGGCGCGTTTTTGCAACTGCACTACAGGTATTATGCAAGTTTTATATGTTAGGCCCCATATTTCACAACCATAACTCATGTGGGTATGAAACAAAGAAAAGTATATGCAACGAAGCAAAGCACGAGGAAAATATTGCCGGGCACGGGCCAGTGTGTAACAGCTGAAAGCGAGTTTTCTACAGACAACGCTAATTAGTTCTCTCCAGTGCAAGTGACTGTCTAAAGTAACACCTAAATATTTAAATGAATCAACACAATCCAGAGTTCGGTTCGCTGAACTCACTGTAGTCTAGTATTTTCCTGTTAGAGTGAAATATGATATATTTAGTTTTATCAGTATTTAGGGTTAGTCTATTTTCTGAAAACCATTTAGCTACTTTTAGCAGTTCACCGGATATAGTGTCTTGCAATGACGAGAGGGAGTCCCCTGAGTAAACTAAGGCGGTATCATCAGCGTACATCAAAACTTTTGACAGGTTAAGTGCGCCCGGTAAATAATTTATATATAACGAAAATACAAGAGGGCCTAAAACCGAGCCTTGCGGTACACCGCATACGATATCTGTGAAAGCAGAATGAAGTTTGTTAATTACCACTTGTTGCCTTCGTGCCTTAAAGTAGCTGTCGATGAATTGAAGCGCGTTTCCAACGACACCATAAGATTCCAGTTTTACTAACAGTATGGAGTGACAGATCGTATCGAACGCCTTTCTTATATCAAGAAAGATTGACACAGCAATGTTATTCTTGTTGAGGGCGGAGTTAAGCGATTGCGAAAGTGTTAAGACTGCGGTTGATGTAGATCTACCTGCAACAAAGCCATGCTGCTGCGGACAGATAACGTTAGTGCTTACAAGCAGTGCATTTAAATGCAGCACAATGAGCTTTTCAAATAGTGTTGTAACTACACTAAGAATTGAAATAGGTCTATAACTACTCGGATGGTTTGGATAACCAGTTTTGTATACAGGGATAACCTTTGACACTTTCAGTATATTTGGGTAAACATTATTACTTATCGCATGGTTAAATACCTTCCTGGATAAGTCGTAGCCTGGCTGGCCGCTTACACGCGCGACCAAATTAGTGCTAGCATTATTCATGCTCTTCGTCTTCATATCTGTACATACTAAAAATCGCAGATTGGGGCCTGTGTCGTACAGCTCTCGCTGGATAAAATCCGACAGCCTAAACTTTGTCCCTCCCTCTCTCTCTCTCTCTCTCTCTATATATATATATATATATATATATATATATATATATATATATATATATATATTGCTACGGCACAGTATGTGCGATCACGAAAGGCGAGCAGTGTGAAGACGACGACGACGATTAGAGGCTAGCGCGGGCTGTTGCCTCTTGGCCAAGCGCACCGTATTGCCTTGTAGCCTTGTAAATATACTTGTAAATAGCTTTTCGTCGGTGTCTTCCTACGTAACATATCTGGTGGAGGTGGACGTTCCCTGTACCTCGTCACGGAGCTTCGCAGTGGACGGTACGTCGTGCCTTCCTTCATGGCTCCCGGCGACGACAACCCGACTCCGCCGGCTCCGACACCTGCTGCCACTTCGACGACCTACATCACTCTCCCCGCTCCCCGTGATCCTGGCGTATTCTCAGGCAAAGATGGGGAAGACGTCGATGACTGGATCAGCCTGTATGAACAAGTCAGCCGCAATAACCGGTGGGACCCTACTATTATGCTCGCCAACGTCGTCTTTTACCTCGGTGGCACACCTCGAGTTTGGTATCGCACGCACGAAGATGAGCTCACCAGTTGGGATTCACTTAAGACACAGCTTCGAGACTTGTTCGGCAACCCCTACGGTCTCCAACTTACCGCGCAGAAGGCGCTTTCCGGCCGTGTGCAGACGTCAACAGAGCCCTATGTCACGTACATTCAGGACGTCTTGGCTCTGTGCCGCAAAGTTGACACCCACATGACTGAGTCAGACAAGGTTTCCCACATCCTCAAAGGCATTGCCGATGACGCCTTCAACTTGCTCGTGTGCAACAACGTAGCGACGGTGGATGCTGTTATAAAAGAGTGCCGCCGCCTGGAACTCGCCAAAAGCCGACGTATTGACCCGAAGTTTGCCCGTCTGCCCAACACCCCAGCGACATCTTCCTGTGCCGACGCTCCTCGTCCCAACAACACTGCTGATGTTACCAGGATCGTCCGGCGTGAGATCGAGGCCGCCTATCCGGCTGCCTTCCACTCCAGTCCCACCAACACATCTGCAGTCACGGTCTCACTGATCCAGGCAGTTGTCCGCCAGGAGTTCGAAAACATGGGTCTTCACACCATCTGCTCGGCCCATCGCCCTGATACCCGCCCGGCTTCTTCCATTCCGCCCCGTCCCGCATCTTCTTACCCACCACGTTTCCGCAACCCATCTGAATGGCGCACTGCTGACGACAAGCCCATTTGTTTCTACTGCCATCGAATCGGGCACATTTCTCGGCACTGTCGCAGTCGCTGCAGTTCCCCGATCCGATCTACTTACACTGCCTACTCTCGCTCCCCAGGTGGCCCTTCTCGTCCCTATGCCGCACCTTCCGATAATGCCGCCACTGATTCTCCTGCAACGAACCGCCCCTATTCTCGTTCGCCTTCGCCACAACGACGACAATCTCGCTCTCCCCAGCCCCGTCGCTCCTATTCGCCAACTCCCTTCGGACGCCATTCCCAGCCGGAAAACTAGACGATGCAGCGCCTCGAGGTGCCGCTGCATTGCTCCCTACGCCGCCAAATCCTCTACTGACCTTGCCCACTCATCTGAACCTTCTTGACGTGCAAGTCGACGGTGTTTCTGTGTCTGCACTCATAGACACTGGGGCGCATTTGTCCGTAATGAGCGCTGACCTTCGTAACCGGCTCAAGAAAATTATCACGCCCGCCACAACGCCTGTTGTCCGTGTCGTCGATGGCGGAACAGCCCCCGTTATTGGTATGTGTACCGCCCGCGTCTCCTTCGCCGATCGCTCAACAATCGTGCTATTCACAGTCATCGCCCACTGTCCCCACGACATCTTCCTTGGCTTAGACTTCCTCTCCGCACATTCTGCTCTCATCGATTGTTCCGCCAGTACTCTCCGCCTTGACCTGCCTGTTCTCGATCCTGCTGAACCACACCCCAGTCGCCTCAGTTCTGCCGACTTCGTTCGCTTGCCACCTTCGGCACTGACCTACGTTGACCTAGTGTCATCCCCACCAGTCCCCGACGGTCACTACATCGCGGCTCCTATGCAAGACGTCCTCTTTACACACGGGATCACAGTACCTCATACAGTTTTATCTATTACGGCGAATTGCGTCTGCCTGCCAGTGGTCAACTTTGGCTTGACGACACAAGTGCTGCCACGTGGGATGTCTCTGGCCCACCTTTGCTCATTCGAGGATCACTCAGTAGCCTCCATTGCAGTTGACGACACTTCATCCGATACTCCTCTACCATCGCAGTCGGCAAATTGTACCATCGCTGACTTCCAGAAAATGATTGCCCCCGACTTGCCGTCCGAGCACGCTCGTGAACTCTACCGCGTTCTGTTTTCCTACCACGATATTTTTGACTTTAACGATCGTCCTTTGGCCCAAACTACAGCTGTCAAACATCGCATCAATACCGGCGATGCCCCTCCTATTCATCGCCGCCCGTATCGAGTGTCACCAGCTGAGCGTCAAGTTATTCACGCAGAAGTTCGCAAAATGCTTGCCAAGAACATTATTGAACTATCACATAGTCCATGGGCGTCACCTGTAGTACTGGTCAAAAAGAAGGATGGCTCATGGCGCTTTTGCGTGGATTATCGGCACCTTAATAGGGTTACCAAAAGGGACGTGTATCCCCTACCTCGGATTGATGACGCCCTTGACTGCCTCCACGGTGCTCGCTATTTCTCCTCTATTGACCTTCGCTCCGGCTACTGGCAGATTGCCGTGGACGATCTCGACCGCGAGAAGACTGCTTTTGTCACACCCGACGGTCTTTATCAATTCAAAGTGATGCCGTTCGGTCTATGTAACGCCCCTGCCACTTTTGAACGCATGATGGACTCCCTTCTTCACGGATTCAAATGGTCCACGTGCCTGTGCTACCTGGACGACGTTATCGTATTCTCCCCAACGTTCGCTACGCACCTCGAGCGCCTCTCAGCAGTCCTGGACGTTTTTCGTCGAGCCGGTCTGCAACTCAACGCATCCAAGTGCCAATTCGGCCGTCGCCAGATTACCGTCCTTGCACATCTCGTTGACGCGAACGGAGTGCAACCGGACCCAGGCAAGATCCATGCGGTTGCGCACTTCCCTGTTCCGAAGTGTGTCAAGGATGTGCGCAGCTTCATCGGCCTTTGTTCGTACTTCCGCCGTTTCGTGAGAAATTTCGCCGCCATAGCACGACCACTAACCGAGCTTTTGAGAAAAGACGCCCCTTTCCAGTGGGGCGATAACGAAGCCTCTGCATTCTCACATCTAATCGACATTCTCACAACGCCTCCCGTTCTGGCCCATTTCGATCCTTCTGCGCCTACCGAAGTCCGTACTGATGCCAGCGGTCACGGAATTGGCGCGGTACTGGCACAACGTCAGCGTGGCCACGACCGGGTTATCGCTTACGCCAGCAGGCTCCTCTCACCCACAGAGCGCAACTATTCCATCACTGAGCGTGAGTGTCTGGCCCTAGTTTGGGCGGTTGCGAAATTCCGCCCATACTTATATGGCCGATCCTTTTCCGTTGTCACAGACCATCACGCGCTTTGCTGGTTATGCTCACTGAAAGATCCTACAGGCAGACTTGGTCGCTGGGCCTTACGCCTCCAAGAATATTCGTATACTGTCACCTATAAATCTGGCCGACTACACAAGGACGCTGACTGCCTGTCTCGCTACCCGGTCGACGAGCCTGACGACGCCGACAGTAGTAGCGCCAACGGCATTTTCTCTGTGTCTGCCTTCGCTAACATCGCCGATGAGCAGTACCGAGACCTATCGCTGCGAGCACTTATCGAGCGTCTGCGTTCTACACCTACCGACGCATCCGTTCGCCGATATGTCCTCCAGGGCGGCATTCTGTATCGAAGGAACTTCCTCCCTGACGGCTCTGACCTTCTTCTTGTCGTGCCAAAACAACTACGACAGACTGTGCTCTTTGAGATGCATGACGCACCCACTGCAGGACATCTTGGGGTAACCCGCACGTACGACCGCGTCCGCCGCCGCTTCTATTGGCCTGGTCTCGCTCGCTCCGTTCGACGCTATGTTGCTGCCTGTGATCCCTGCCAGCGTCGGAAAACACCTCAGGTGCTACCTGCCGGTCATCTCCAGCCGATCACCATCCCTGCGGAACCGTTCTTTCGTGTTGGATTAGACCTGCTCGGTCCCTTTCCCACGTCATCATCTGGGAACAAATGGGTAGCCGTCGCGACTGATTACGCCACCCGATACGCTATCACTCGGGCTCTCCCTACCAGTTGCGCCACTGACGTCGCGGACTTTCTCTTGCGTGACATTATCTTGCTTCATGGCGCCCCGCGACAGCTCCTTACTGACCGTGGTCGGAACTTTCTCTCGAAAGTTATCGCTGACATTGTGCGTTCCTGCTCCATTCAACACAAACTGACTACCTCATACCATCCTCAAACCAATGGCCTGACAGAGCGGTTAAACCGTACTCTTACCGATATGCTGGCCAAGTACGTTTCCAAGGACCACCACGACTGGGACATTGCCCTTCCTTACGTAACATTTGCGTACAATTCTTCCCGGCACGACACCGCTGGATTTTCTCCCTTTTATCTACTGTACGGTCGCGAACCTACCTTGCCCTTAGACACGGCACTTCCTCCTGCTTCGGTCTCAACAAGCGAGTATGCGCGCGACGCCATCGCCCTCGCCGACCATGCACGCCAGCTTGCCCGTGCTCGACTGACGGCCTCACAAACCACTCAGCAGTGCCAGTACAACGCCCGCCATCGTGACGTACAGTTTTCGCCTGGAGCGCTCGTGCTCCTGTGGTCGCCCACTCGTCACGTCGGACTTTCCGAGAAGCTCCTTTCGCGATACACAGGGACCTACCGCATGCTGCGCCAGGTGACGCCTGTGACTTACGAAATTGCTCCTGTGGGTTCAACCTCGTCCACTCCTCTGGCATCTAGTGAAGTCGTACACGTCAGTAGGCTCAAGGCCTACTACACTGCTTCCGAGTCCGATATTTAGTCGCTCCGGGACGGCGCTTTTGCCGCCGGGGGTAGTGCTACGGCACAGTATGTGCGATCACGAAAGGCGAGCAGTGTGAAGACGACGACGACGATTAAAAGCTAGCGCGGGCTGTTGCCTCTTGGCCAAGCGCAGCGTATTGCCTTGTAGCCTTGTAAGTATACTTGTAAATAGCTTTTCGTCGGTGTCTTCCTACGTAACAATATTGTCGCAACGTCAGAAACGGGGGTCGTAGAGCGCTATTCACGAGACACAGCGGCAGGTCGCCTTTTTATTATTGAGCGCAACTATGACTTCACTGCACGTTGACACAAACGCTCATGCCTACAGTCGTTGACCTCTTCTTCATCGGAGTACTGGCGCGGAATCTGCGTGCCTACGAAGGAAGCATCGTCCCGATGCGCAAATTAATCCGGACAATTGGCCAGAATACAACAGGACAGAGTCAAACACACAAAAAGAGCTATAACAAAAAAGCAAAAGTTAGGTCGACAGGTACGGCTTCATCTGTACCACATGCACCACTTCGGGTACGTGCTTGCAGCCACTGGCGCAATTATCACTGTCAGGAACAACCTCGTAATTCACGTCGCTCAGGCGGCGGATCACTCTGTACATCCCAAAGTACCGTCACAGGAGTTTTTCGGAGAGCCTACGACGGCGTATGAGTATCTATACCCATGTTTTGCCGCCGGGGGTGTAGAAAACGGACCTGTGTTGAAGATTGTACCATTTTGCATCTTTGTCTTGCCTAATACGGATACCTGCGCGGGAAAACTGTCTGGCTTCTTCGGCGAGCTGAGTAATTTCTCATCGTGGGTAGGTATTTCGTCAAACTCGCGCGACAATATGGCATCCAGGGTTGTCATGCCTTCGCGACCTTGGACCATGCTGAACGGTGTCATTCCAGTAGTTTCCTGTCGGGCGCTATTGTAGGTGGATGTTACCTAGGGCAAACTATAATCCCAATTCTGATGTTTTACGTCGGCATAAATGCATACCATATCTCCGAGGGACCTATTAAGACGCTCGGTTAGCCTTTTCATCTGGGAATGATATGCGGTTGTTTTCCGATGGCTTCTACCAGTGAGTCTGAGAAGCGAGTCAAAAGGTTCGGCAGTGAATAAAGTTAACCTGAGCCAATTTCCAACTTCTACAGCCGGAAACAGATGGTGGTTTCCGGTAGTAGAAGTTGGAAATGGGCCCAGGAAATGCATTCCAACTTGGGCGAATGGCTGGCCTGGTACCTCGACCGGATGTAAGAGACCTGCGGGTTTGCCGGGAGGCGCTTTGCGTCTTTGGCAGTCCGAACGTGTTTGTACGTGATGCTTTACATCAGCGGGTAGCTTCGGCCACTAGTACTTTTGTAAGAGTAGGAACAATGTTCTCGTATAGCCTAGATGGCCTACGCTGGCTTCATGGTGGAATGCTTTTAGTAGTTCTTTCCGAAGTGATGTCGGTACTGCGAGCAGGCATGTGCTGCCACTGGCAGAAAAGCTCTTATATAGAACATCGTTCCGGATACAAAACGACGGCAGTCCCCTGGCATAGAGTCGCGGGAGGTCTTTACTTCGGCCTTCCAAGAAATTAATGAGTGGAAGCCGCTCTGGGTCGTGGCGCTGCTCCTGTGAAATAGTGACGGCGTCGACGACGCCGAGAAATTCAGCGACCACGTCCACGTCAACGTTATCTGCGGACTCGACGGGTGACCGCAAGAGGCAATCGGCCTCGGTGTGCCTCTTTCCTGAATTGTCAATGATGGTAATGTCGAACTTCTGAAGCCTAAGACTCTAGCGCGCCAGATGGCCAGATGGGTCTTGCAAGTTAGTCAGCCCACAAAGAGAATGATGATCGCTGATAACCTTGAATTAAAGGTCGTACAAACACGGGCGAAATTTGATAACCGCCCACACCACGGCGAGGCATTCCTTCTCGGTAGTTGAGTAGTTTTCCTCAGCACGAGAGAGAGTTCGGCTAGCGTAGGCGATTACATTTGGGGAGGCCATCTTGCCACTGCACCAGTATGGCACCCAGACCAATATTGCTCGCATCAGTGTGAAGTGCTGTAGGAGCATACTGGGTCTAAGTGCGCAAAAACGGGGGCTGTTTGCAGGTGTTGGGGTAGTTTGTTAAATTCTATTTGCTCATTTCCCCCCAAAGAAAGGGAACATCGTCTCGTGTCAGGCCTGCTAACGGCGCAGCAATACATGAAAAATTCGCATTAAAAGCATCGGTAACAGGCGCACAGCCCCAAGAAGCGCCTCACTGCCTTTTCGTCTGATGGTGTGGGGAACTTTCTGACAGCGTGTATTTTAGCTGGATCAGGTCGTACACCCTCGTGACTGAAGACGTGGCCGAGGAACCACAGTTCATTTAAACTAAAATGACATTTTTCGGGTTTTAACGTAAGGCCAGCCGAGCGTATGGCTTGGAGAATAGGGAGTAACCGGCTTAGGCGCTCCTCAAATGTAGCTGAGAACACTGTGACGTCGTCTACATAGACCGAGCATGTTTGCCATTTCAGACCTAAAAGTACGGTGTCCTTTAGACGCTGAAATTTGGCAGGCGCTGAGCATAAACCGAAAGGAAGGACCTTAAATTCGTAAAGACCGTCGGAGGTCACCAGGTCGGTTTTCTCACGATCTCTCTCATCGACCGCGATCTGCCAATACCCGCTTCGTAAGTCCTTTGATGAAAAGTAACGTGCATGCCGCAGCCTGTCCAGCGAATCGTCGATGTGTGGCAGCGGATAGACGTCTTTGTTCGTAACCTGGTTTAATTTGGGGTATAGATGTAGAATCGCAAACTGCCGTCTTTCTTTATGGCTAAAGCCACGGGTGACACCCAGGGACTCTTCGAAGGCTGTATTAAATAATGCTGGAGCATCTTCTCCACGTGCTTTTGAGTCTCTTTGCATTACTTTGGAGGTACACAGTAGGGATTTTTTCGAATCGGCCGCGTAGTATTCCCGTGATGATACGGTGCTTGGTCAGTGGTGTTTGTGCGACCTTTGACAAAGTCGAAAACCAAATTTCGAACTAGTGTATCAGCTCCAATAGCTCTGAACGCGACAGGGTGAAGCTAACGTCGACAGACAAAGGGGCCGAGGGCGTGATGGTCATTGCTTGTAGAGCGAAACAATCTGTAACTTGGGTGATGTCGTCGCAGTACGAAATTGCGGTACCCTTTCGGATGTGACGGCGTTCGCTGCTGAAGTTCGGGAGAAGGACTTCCGCATGCCCATGAGTAATGTAGAGTACACCTCTAGCAATGAAAACAACTTGCGCGAGCAATAGTGAAATGATTTGCTGCACGATCGCATCCCCGTGGTAGGGCTTCGTGCATGATACACATACAAGGCGGTAGGATCGCGGCTGAATGGTCACATCATGGGCGATTCGCAAACGCTCATGTTGCCTGTCATTCATCTAGTCACCGTATGGACTAGCAGAAAATGTCACCATGCGTTCTGGAATGTTTTGATTACGCCGTGATCTCGCAGAAAATCCATCCCCAAGATGAGGTTTTTACAGCAGTCGGGGAAAAGGACGAAAGTCGCAAAGAAGCTGGAATTACCGATGTGTATTCAGGTAGTGCACGATCCCGTTGGTGCCATTAGCTTGCCCCCGGCACTTCTTATGTGGGGCCCTGTCCACGGCGTCTTTAGGATTCGGTCGGCCAGCTCTTGTCGCATAATCGAGAAGTCCCAGTTTCAACAAGTGTGGTGACGTGATGTCCATACGCCAGAATGCTGAGATCGCACGGGCAACATCGTCGGCGTGAGTATTCGTCGTCGTCATATCGTCGTCGTTGGCATGAGTAGTCGTCGTCGTCGGTTCAAGTTTGTGGGGAGCATGGGATGTATTTTTGGCGTCTCGACGACACGGTGAAGCTGCCTGGTTGGTCGAGAGCTGATCACTGCGTCGGGCGCGATGGTCGTTGAAGTGCACGGAAGCACCAGGTGAAAAGGGGCCTACTCGACCGTCTGGATTGGGGCAGTAGCGGGCAATGTGGCCTAGTTCGCCGCAGGGGAAGCAGAGTGGTCGACGGTCAGCCGCGCGCCACCAGTCGGTGCAGCAAACTGGAGGTCCTCTCATAGACGCCCATTGCCACCACGGCACGGGAGCGGGCCGTGGTGGAAATGGCGCTATCGGAAGTGAAGGAGGAGGATGTCGGACCATGTCGGCATAGGTAGGCAGACGTGACTGGACACGGGGCTGGTGAGGCGAAGGCTTGCCGCAACTCCTCGCGCAAGATTTCGGCAATAGAAAAGACCGGTGACTCATCACGCAAGATGTCATGCATCATGTCACGTAAAGAAGCGTGGTCGACAATCTGAGCTACGGAGCTAATTGGTGTCTTGTTTGGCTAGCGGTCGAAGCGGCAGCAACGTTGCTGAAGTGCCCGCTCGATGACAGTCGCTTCCTTGATGAATTCGTCTACTTTTGTTGGCGGGTTTGGAACAAGACCGGCAAACAGTCCCTACCTAATTGCCCGCACAAAATGACACACTTTATTTGCCTTGGTCATATCCGGATCAGCTTGGCGAAACAGACGGGCCATATCTACATCATACATGGCGACGGTTAAGTTGCGTTCCTGTTCCCGAGCCTCAATAAGTTGTTGCGGGTAATCGCGCCGTACCGAGCTCGAAAATGTATCGAGGAGCTGACGACGAAAATTGCCCCATGTTTGGAAGCTTGTTTCGCTGTTCGAGTACCACTTACGAGCGCTGTTTTCTAGCGTGAAATTAGCAAGGGTGAGTTTTTGTTGGTCGTTCCAGTGATTGACCAGAGCGACACGTTCTTACTAGTGAAGGCAGTCCTCAACATCTTCATAAGCATCGCCGTGGAAGATTTCGGGCACACGAGGGTGTTCAAGTGTCACCTGGGAAACGCCAGGCGCCGTTTGTGAAGGATGAAGTGCCGATGATGTAGCCATGTGGGGAAGAGTCGCAACAGGAGGGGACTACGGGCTGAGGCCGAGCAGGCGCCGACTGAAACGGTGGAATGGAATCGTTATGAGAAGGGGAGCTTCGGTACTGGTTGTACGACTCCGAACAGGGGTTGCCCGCATGGGGTTGAGGCTCCAGCACCTCCACCAGTGTCGCAACGTCAAAAACAGGGGTGGTAGAGCGCTATTTAGGAGGCACAGCGGCAGGTCACCTTTTTAATAGTGAGCGCTACTGCGAATTCTTCACTGCGCCTTGACGAAAACGCTCATGCCTACACTCGTTGACCTCTTCTTCATGGGAGTACTGGCGCTGCAATATATATTGCTACACGTGTGTGGTATTTATTTGTTTGAACTAGGCGCGTGGGCGCCATCACTCGAGAAAGGAGGAGGAAGAACGAACTGGGCTCACGCTGCAAATCTAACTGGTCAGCGCTGCAACCGCTCTTGTAATTATACCCTGTCAATAGTTGCTCGTCTTACTGACTCTTCCTTCGCCTAACATTGTGGTGGAGGTGGAACGTTGCGCGTCCTCGTCATGGAGCTCCGAAGCGGCCGCACCGTCGTCTTCTCAGCCAAGGCTTCCGATGGAACCACCCCGTCGCCACCTACACCTGCGGCGCCAACCATAACGTACGCTACGGCTCCTAGTCTCCGTGATCCTGGGACATTCTCCGCCCAAAATGACAAATGGCTCAGCATGTATGAACGTCTTAGCTAAAGCCACCACTGGGACCCTACCATGATGCTTGCCGATGTGATCATTTATCCGGACGGGACACCGCGTGTCTGGTTTCGCGCCCATGAGATCCAGCTCTCCAGCTGGGACATTTTCAAAGAGTGGCTTCGCGACCTATTTGGCAACCCGTCAGGTCGCCCACAGGCTGCGCGAAAAGAGCTTGCTACCCGTGTCCAGTTGTCGACCGAATCGTATGTCTCATACATACAGGAAGTTCTCGCGCTTTGCCGGAATGTCGACAAGCTCATGACCGAGGTTGACAAGGTGGGCCACATCCGAAAAGGCATCGCGGATGACTCCTTCAATTTACTCGTCTATAACGTCGTTTCTACCGTTGACGCCATCGTCAAAGAATGGCGCCGCTTCGAGGTAGCCAAAAGCCGCCGCGTCGTCCCACAGTTCTCGCGGTTCCCAAACACCCTCTTGCTCCGCTCTTACCGCCACACGGCCATTTCAAGAGAACGTCACACGTATCCTTCGCCTTGAGATTGAAGCGGCGAGTCTGGCCCCCTCTCATCCACGACCCCCTGATGGTACCTTTGAGAAAGCGGCCCCCACTATTTCCGTTATTCAAGCAGCTGTGCGCAAGAAATTGCAAACCTTAGCATCCCTACCACCTGCTCTGTCTCCCGACCTGATTCGGCACCCATTCCTATGTCCACAGCCTCTAAGCCTGTAATGACCAGTATTTTGCTCCCAGACCACGCAATCCTGCTGAATGGCGGACCCCTCACGACATACCGATCTGCTTCTGCTGCCACCGCGTTGGTCATGTATCCCACCACTGCCGCACCATCTGGATGCCACCGTACTGGAGCTCATTCCATGCTCCTCGCCCATACGCCGACGCGCGCCGTTATTCTCCTCGCCGTCTGTACCCTGCTTCTGATGCCCCTGACAGCCGTTCCACCGTGCGATCGCCGTCGCCTCAACGCCGTCGCTCCCCGTCACCCCCCCCCCCCAACCTAGCCGCTTTTCCTCGCCGAACCGACGGACGGAAAACTAGGTCATGCAACTCTTGGAGGTTGTGCTGCATCACGTTCATCCTGTCCAAATCCTCCGTTGAAGCTCCTCACCAACACGGCCGACTTGAAGTAGGCGTACATGGTGTTCCGTTGACGGCATTAATTGATACTGGAACCCAAGTGTCCCTAATGAGCGCTTACCTATGTCGTCGCCTCAAAAACTTCTTACGCCTGCCATCACTCGAGCCGTACGCGTGGCCAATGGCTCCACTGTTGCCGTCAGAGGTATGTGCACTGCTTGCATAGGAATTGCTGCCCGCCAAGTTCCAGTACTGTTCACCGTGCTGACAAGTTGCTCTCATGACCTAATCTTCGGGCTCGAGTTTCTCATGGGGCATTCTGTCCTCATCGTATGTTCCACCAGTACGCTGTGCCTCGAGCTTCTTTTTCTTTCAGACATTCGCCCCGAACAACCAAACGCCCCCACTGCACTACAGCGTTTGTTCGCATACCTCCAAGAGCCCTAACCTTCGTCGAATTGGCCTCAACGGCAAGCGTGCCGGATGGCGGCTGTGTCGTTGCACCTATTCGTGATGTCCTCCTGGCGCGCGACATCTCTGTTCCACACTCCGTCGTGACCCTTACCGCTAATCGGATGTGTCTCCCCGTTATCAATTTTGGCTTGACGAAGCAAGTGTTACCTGAAGGCATAGCGGTGGCCACGCTACGGTCAGTGACAGACGACCACGTCACTGTTTTTGCAGCCGACGCGTCTCCAGACCCTCCTGATTACCTGCAGGATGCTTCGAACCGCGACGGCCCATTACGTCCCATCGTCGCTCTGGACCTCGCATCTGACCAACCAGCCACCCTATATCGCCTGTTGCTTTCCTACCGGGACATATTTGACAGTGACAATCGACCACTTGGTCAGACGTCCCTTGTTAAGCATCGGATAAACATTGGTGATGCTGTTCCCGTTCACCGCCGACAGTATCAAGTGTTCACGGTAGAGTGGCAAGTTATTCAGCAGGAAGTAAACAAGTTGCTCGCCAAAGGTATTGTTGAGCCCTCGTCGAGTCCTTGGGCGTTGCCCGTCGTGCTCGTCAAAAAGATGTCACGTGGCGTTCCTGCGTTGATTACCACCACCTAAACTGAATTACTAAAAAGGACATTTACCCTTCACCACAAATTGATGACGCTCTTGATTGTCTTCACGGTGCCAAATAATTTTCGTACATCGACCTTCGACCTGGTTATTGGCAGATTTTCGTCTATGAATAAGACCAAGAAAAAACCGCTTTCGTCACTCCAGATGGCCTATGCCAATTCAAGGTTAAGCCGTTCGGTTTATGCAATGCCCCCGCCACGTACGAACGGATGATCGACTCTGCTTCAACGTTTCAAATGATCGGCTTGCCTTTTTGGTACCTCGACGACGTCCTTGGGTTTTCACCTACATTTGAAACGCACCTTGAGCGTGTCGCAGCTATCCTTGACGTCTTCTGCAAGGCTGACATCAAATTAAACTCATCGAAGTAATACTTTGGGCGCCGACAGATTACAGTGCTAAGCCTTCTCATCGATGCTTCCGGAGTGCAACCCGACCCCAAGAAGGTTCGAGCAGTAACGGCTTTTCCTGTACCTCAGTCTGTCAAAGACGTCCGGAGTTTTGTGGGGCTCTGTTCTTATTTCCGACGTTTCGTCAAAGATTTCGCAGCAATCGCTCGACCACTCACTAAACTTGTGAAGAAAGACATGCCTTTTACGTGGGGTTCCGCTCTGGCTGACGCATTTTCTCGCCTTATCACGATTGTTATCAATCCAACGGTCGTGGCCCACTTTGACCCGTCTGCATCTACCGAGGTCCGAACTTATTCCAGTGGTTATGGGATCGGCGCTGTCTTATTGCAACGTCAACACGCACACGACCGCATTATAGCCTACGCTAGCCGGCTCCTGACACGAGCAGCTACTCGATTACCGAGCGCGAATGTGTTGCTCCCGTCTAGGCTGTTTGAAAGTTCCGCCCACATTTATATGGTAAGCCCTCCTCAGTAATCACCGACCGTCATGCGCTCTGTTGGCTTTCGTTGCTCAAAGATCCTACTGGCCGGCTCGGTCGTTGGGCCTTCGCTACAAGAATGTCCATACACAGTGACTTACAAGTCGGGACGCCAACACCAGGACGCAGATTGCCTCTCTCGCTAGCTAGTCGAAGACGCGACCTCTGCGTCTGATACTGACACCGACGCCTGTGTTCTGTTTTTCCACTGCTCCATATCGCCGACGAGAAGCGCCGTGACCCGTCCTTGCGTGTCATCATCGACCGCCTGGAATCATCACTTGCCGAAAGTTCCCTTCGCTTATTCACACTTGAACATGGCGTACTCTACCGCCACAACGTTCACCCCGACGGCCCTGCCTTACTCCTTCTGAACCCTAAACACCTTCGCTCTGCTGTTCTCAACGAATTTCACAACCTCCTCACTGCCGGTCACCTGGGTGTGGCACGTACGTACGACCGGATCTGCCGACGTTTCTTTTGGCCAGGGCTTGCTCGCTCCATTCGAAGATACGTAGCTGCGTGTGAGACATTCCAGCGCCACAAGAGACCATCGACGCTTCGTGCTGGGTACCTTCAACCATTCGGTATTCCCGCGGAACCATTCTTTCGGGTTGGTTTCGATTTACTTAGCCCTTCTCCTCTTTCTACTTCTGGAAAAAGGTGGATCGCTGTGGCCACGGATTACGCCACGCGCTACGCCATCACACGAGCGCTTCCTACTAGATGCGCCACAGATGTGGACGATTTTCTTCGACGCGATGTCACTTTATTACATGGAGCTCCGCTACAGCTTCTCACAGACTGTGGCCAGACATTCCTGTCAAAAGTTGTCGCGGACATCCTGCAGTCCTGTGCCACGAGGCACAAGCTATCCACGTCATACCATCCGCAAATAAATGGCCTCACGGAGCGTCTCAATCGCACTCTCGAAGACATGCTCGCGAAATATGTCTCTTCAGACAACATTGACTCGGACCTCGCTCTACCGTTTGTCACATTTGCTTATAATTCCTCGCGCCACGACACATCCGGTTATTCCCCATTTTTTCCTTCTGTTCGGCCGAGAACCAGCACTGCCGCTCCACACAACACTCACACTCCACGCGACACCGACCGGTGAACATGCACTTGACGTCATCGCCCGCTGTGCCCACGCAAGAGAAATTGCCCGTGACCGCCTTCTGAAATCCCCAGCGAGTCATAGGTGTTTGTACGACCGCCGACACCAAGACGAGCGCTTCCCGCCTGGATCTTTGGTGCTTCTAAGGTTTCCGTCACGTCAGGCCAGCCTGGTATAAAAACTGCTGTGTCGTTACACAGGCCTATACCGAGAGCTTCGTGTCGTGACTCCCGTCACCTAAGAGATCGCCTCTGACGCCCCATCCAGTCCAGTGAAATCGTGCACGTTGCACGACTGAAGCAGCATCACCCTCCCAGTGATGACATTAAGACGCTCCGGGACGTCGCTTCTGCCGCCGGGGGATTATGCTACATCATTGTGGTATTCGATTGTGTGAACGAGGCGCCTGGGCACCATCCCTCTAGAAAAGCGGATCAATAACGAACTGGGCTCGAGCTGTGAATCGAACCGGTCAGCGCTGTAACCGCTGTTTTAAATATAACCTGTCAATAGTTTAACTACGAGTCGGCCTAGTTGGAACAGACTCATGTTTAAAAAAATTTTGTGCGCTAAGAAACAGGGACGAAGAAGAGGAGCAACACAAGGACGAGCGCTCGTGGTTGTGTTGCGCCTCTTCTTCGTCTCCGTTTGTTTGCGCACAATTTTTGTGAATGAATCTGTCTATAGGTGCTCGTCTTACTGACTCGTCTTTCGCGTAACGATACGCATACATGCGGAACGATCCGGAATATAGTGCAATACCAGGCCGACACGTGACGTAGATGACGCAGGCTTCGAGATCTCTGCGAACTATATATATATATATATATATATATATATATATATATATATATATATATATATATATATCCCATACTTCTCCAACTACCCCAGTCATATACTAATTGGGGCCACGTTGTCCCTGCAAACTTCTTAATCTCATCCGTCCACCTAATCTTCTGCCGCCTGCTGCTACGCTTCCCTTCCCTTGGAATCCAGTCCGTAACCCTTAATGACCATTGGTTATCTTCACTGCTCGTTACATGTCGTGCCCATGCGAATTTCTTTTTCTTGATTTCAACTAAGATGTCATTAACTCGCGTTGTTCCCTCACCCAATCTGCACTTTTCTTATCCCTTAACGTTGCACCCATCATTCTTCTTTCCATAGCTCTTTGCGTCGTGCGTAATTTAAGTACAACCATTTTCATAAGCCTCCAGGTTTCTGCTCCGTACGTGAGTACTGGTAAGACAAAGCTGTTATACACTTTTCTGTTGAGGTATAATGGCAACCTGCTGTTCATGATCTGAGACTGCCTGTCAAACGCACCCCAGCCCAATCTTATTCTTCTGATTAGTTCAGTCCCATGATCCGGACCTGCGGTCACTACCTGCCCTAAGTAGATGTATTGCCTTACTATTTTCAGTGCCTCGCTACCTATCGTAAACTGCTGTTCTCTTCCGAGGCTGTTAAAGATTACTTTAGTTTTCTGCAGTTTAATTTTTAGACCCACCCTTCTGCTTCAGTGAGCAGAAGGGTGGGTCTGCTCAGTGAGCATGCATGGCAGTTGGTCCCCCGAGTTACTGAGCAAGGCAATATCATCAGCGAATCGCAAGTTACTAAAGTCTTCTCCATTAACTCTTATACCCAATTCTTCCCAATCCAGGTCTCTGAACACCTCCTGTAAACACGCTGTGAATAGCATTGAAGAGATCGTATCTCCCTGCCTGACACCTTTCTTTATTGGGATATTGTTGCTTTCTTTATGAATGACTACGGTGGCTGTGGAGCCGCTTTAGATATCTACATACAAAATTAATATAATGACGAATAAACGGGCAAGGGAACAAGAGTTCACGATCGCAAGTCAGCATCTAGAGTCTGTGAAGGAGTACGTTTACCTAGGTCATCTAATCAAAGGAAACCTTGACCATGAGGAGGAAATTCCCAGAAGAATAAAAAGAGGCTGGATCGCATACGCCAGACATCGTGAGATCCTGACCGGAAGCTTACCGTTATCATTAAAAAGGAAGGTATAGAATCAGTGCATTCTACCACATGTGCTGACATATGGGGCAGAGCATTGGGTACAGACAAAGAAGCTTGCGAACAAATTAATGACCGCGCAAAGAGCGATGGAACGAAGATTGCTAGGCATAACTTTAAGGGACAGAAAGAGAGCGTTTGGATTAGAGACCAAACAGGTATAGACGATATTCTAATTGACATTAAGGGTAAAAAGTGGCGCTGCGCAGGTCATGTAATGCGCAGATTAGATAGCCGTTGGACAATTAGGGCGACAGAATGGGTACCAAGAGAAGGGAAGCGCAGTAGAGGACGGTGAAAGACTAGGTGCTGCGATGAAATTGGGAAATTCGCCGGTACTGGTTGGAATCGGTTGGGCCTGGACAGGGGTAATTTGAGACCGCAGGCAGAGGCTTTAGTCCTGCAGTGGCCATAAAATAGGCTGATGATGATGACAATTATCATGATGATAATTTTACAAAGCCAGTGTCACGTCGAACAGAATTACCTTCTTTTGTATTCAATGACATGCTTCAGGTCCGGTTTCTCAACCAAAATCCAACTAGCAGAATTACCATGACATCCGTAACGAGGCTGATAGTAGAGGCCAAACTGATGTTATGTTTTATACTTCTCCAAAACCTGTGGTGTTGTTGCTCAGATTCAATTATACACCATACTTATTATAAAAATAATAATAAGCTTTATTTCCATCAAAACGATGGAGGGGCCGTGAGTAAAAGCTGCTGAACAGCTTGACTAGAGCCCACGGTCCCCTCTACAAGGCAGTACAGGACCATACATGAAACATACAGGAATCAAACAGCACAAACGCAAAATTGATTCGATTTGACGTATTACAAGGAAATCGATATTAAAATTATTCAAAGACCTAACATATTACGTGGCGCAGTTCATCAACTGTAGTACGACCTAAATCAGTTCCACATTTAGTCAGATTATTAAGAAGTTTAGGCAAAATATACGATGGGTACCCATAGTATGGTTAGCACGGGGAGTGACCACCTTCCAGTATTCAGACTGACGTATAGTATAGGATGTGGGCTTTATTTCCAGCTTGACTAGGTTGCGAAAAAAAATTTCGATTTTCTTTTACTTCGCACTTAAAGGCAACAATTAGTCTATAGCTATACAATTTCCAGACAGGCATTACATCTGCTTTAATGAACAGAGTATGTGCATGAGAATTGTAGGGGACATCAAAAAGTAGCCTAATTATCGTTTTTGTAGGATGTACACCTTTGTTAAGTTAGTTACTGTGCTAGATCCTCATACTAAAAAGCAGTAAGAGAGGTGAGAGTAAAAAAGAGAATTATATATGAGCTTTTTTACGTTGAAAGGTAATATCGACCTTTATCTAGATAAAATACCACCGACACTTGACAGTATAGTGCTGACAGAATCTGCATGAATATCCCATAGCATATTTTGCGCAAACGTGACCCCAAGAATTTTAATACTACTTACTATTTCTATTTTTCTGGTGCCGTAGATAAGATTTATGTTCATATTTACCTGTATCGATTTCGGTCTAAATAGCACAGCCTTAGTTTTGTTGGTGTTACCACCTAACTTATTTCCTACAGACCATTCCAGAAGTTTTACAAGAGCGGAATTCGCTATATAGCTGATTTGCTCACAATCTGTAGCTGAAAGGATATGCTGGCAACGTCGGCAGACAATATATATTTGGCTTCCGCGCACGTATTTACAAGATCATTTAGATCGATACTAAAAAGGAAAGGTCCAAGAATGCTGCCTTGAGGCACTCCTTTTGCAATCGGTTTTTGGTCGGAACAGTGCTCACCTATTTGAACATACTGCCGCCGATAGCCATGCACTCCATACAATTCAAGTTTTTTGAATAAAATGGAGTGAATGTTAGTTAGTTAGTTTGGGTTTAGTGGCACAAAGGCAACTAAGTAAATGGAGTGAATAATGCAGTGAAATGCTTCCGTGAACTCAATGTACAGGCCCAGTACAACCATCTTACTTGAAAACAGCGATAAAATAAACTCTTTTTGTTCTATCAAGGCTAGTTCCGTAGACCTATGCTTTCTAAACCCAAATTGAGCTGGTTAGAAGGTGATATCACTGAAATAAAAATTGAAAGGCGCTCATGAATAATTTTTTCTAAACCCTTTGAAAATATTGGCAACACTGAGATAGGGCGATAATTCTTGATGTCATTTCCATCACCTTTCTTGAGCAATTTTGTAACCTTAGCCACCTGCATTGTTTGTGGGAAAACGGCACTTGAGAAACAAAGGTTGAATATATGGGTAAGAATCGGTGCGATAAGATCCATAATATGTTTAAGATGTCGCATTTGCATACCTTCAACGTTACAACAGAGCTGTTTAGAAGAGACATAAAAACAGAGCAAACTTGTTCTTCGCTGACGGCCTCAAGAAAGTAGATTGGGTAATAGGGGGCATGAATCTTAAAAATTCAGGCACTGGAAAGTAATCGCCTCACTGCACAAAATAGTTATTAACTATATTCGGCAGGGCGCCACCGGATATCTCGACTTCACCGATTTTAGGCTTACCTGTTTTTGGGGACGCGTTACTGCGATTTAAAACAGTGTTCAACATTGTCCACAAAAGATCAGACTTACGAAAGCAGGCGTCAAGTTCCGCAAGAAAATGGTTTTGTCTGCTTAGCTTTATTTCTTTATTTAGCCTATTTCGGTACATCTTAAACTACTTGAGTTTTTCGGGATATTTAGTTTTTATAAACTGATGGTACATAGTATGCTTCTTATTGATCTGTTTAATGAGCTCTGGCGTGATGCAAGGCTTGCGTATTTTCGTACCAAGTTTCAGTTGCTTAAGCGGAAAGTGCCGTTTAGCCGTTTATATATTTCAGCGATGTGACCAACGAAAATGTTATACGCCTTGTCAGCGCAATTCATCGCAAGAAGATATTCGAAGTCAGAATTTAGAATGTCACTCCTGAAAGCATCTAGGCGAGTAGGATTTATTATTTGAACATTTATAAATTTTTTTGCTATGATGATTGTATCTATCTAATATTATAAAGCTAGGAAGGTGGTCACTCAAGTCGCAGGTCATCATACCCGCAATGTTCACTGACCGAGTTAGTAATAATTAGGTCCAACAAAGTTTCGCTATGTTCTGTGATCCTAGTAGGCAAATTGATTTGGTTTGAGCACCCGTTTGTAGTAATGAGCATATTCATAGTGGTTTTGGCTGCTGAATCTCCTAAGAAATCAATAATAAAGTTGCCAGCAGATAGAACAAAGTAACCAGCCTCAGAAATAAACGATAAGAACTCTTCGTAGAACGCAAAAAAGTTTTCAGCATTTCCAACGAGCGGGCGAGAACATACAGAGAAAACAGAATTGTTCACTTGCGCTGTGAAAACCTCGTATTCACAGCAAGAAACACAGAAACAAGAAAGCAGTTCACATTGTATCCCTTCCTTTAGTAGCATCATTACGCCGCCACCACGACGATTTGAGCGATTTAAAGAGAATTACTGATAAGGTGCAAACACGAAGTGACCATAATCATTTTACACCACGTTTCAGTGACCACTATAACTTCAAGCAGAAATGAAAAACTCGAAATAAAATACTCGATAGCATCTTATTTGTTACAAAGGGAACGAACATTCATATGAAGGCATTTCAAAGCGCTTATTTGATAGCCTGAGAAAACAGCATTCACTTCATGTGGCAACAGAAAGTTGTGACGTGTTGATTTACACATAAAATAATAAAACAAGCAATATGATCAAGATTGCCTGTTCAGATAAATCATGTCGGAAGGTCACGTTCACTGCGCACGATGACAGAAGAATCGCCGTCTGCCTTACACAGATAAATCTTGCCATTTCTGAACCAGACATATTTGTAGCCCTTTTTCTTTGCCAACTCCTTTGCTGTTAGAAACAGTTGCCTACATCGGGTTGTCATATTCTCTAGTATAAAAGAACTGCTCTATTTGTCTCTCAGTTTCCGCCTATTTTCCAACCATTTATCGCTGGTGGCTTGTCGGGCATATCGAACGATTATTCGTGGGACATTCCCAGCTTTCGCCGGAAGGCGACGAGTAGCATCAACATCCAGTTTGCTCAATTCTGGGACTTCTAAAAAACCTGCCACGCTGTTCACTTTCATCAACAAGTCTTCGTTCGGAGTAACCTGAATTCCATGAAATTCCAAGTTTAACCGTCGGTTTCTTCATTCAAGTTCATTGATTTTAGTGACCAGCTTTTCAGTATCCGTCTCGCTACGTCGGGCCTTTTGCTCAAGCTTCTCTACCCTTGCTCTCACATAATAATAATATTTGGGGTTTTACGTGCCAAAACCACTTTCTGATTATGAGGCACGCCGTAGTGGAGGACTCCGGAAATTTTGACCACCTGGGGTTCTTTAACGTGCACCTAAATCTAAGCACACGGGTGTTTTCGCATTTCGCCCCCATCGAAATGCGGCCGCCGTGGCCGGGATTCGATCCCGCGACCTCGTGCTCAGCAGCCCAACACCATAGCCACTGAACAACCACGGCGGGTTTTGCTCTCACATTTTTTGCGTCGCTTTCTTGTACAGCAACACGTTTCAGCAGTTCATCATACTTGTCAGACATTACTTCAATACTTTTTTTCTCTGTTAGAAGCCATTCCAGCCCATCCAGTTTTTCATACATGCTGACAAGTAGAGACCGCAATCCAGCAAACTCTTACCGAGTTGCTCTATCACTCTGATTTTCTTCCTTCTGCTTAGCTGCTTTGCAACTGGGACATGCCCACTTTTGCTTTGATGACGCGCTTCGGTTATTAAATTGCTTTTCTGTGAGACCAGCACAGTTTCCAATATGGTAAGATTGGGTACATTCCACAGAAGACATAAAAGCCTCTTTGGGGTCAACAGCCTCATTACAGGAAAGGCAAGTATTATTTCCCGACAATGGGACTGACAGTAAATTCAAGAAGCAAGCACCAACCAAAATACACAGGCTTTGCAAGTTGGCAGCAGGGCAGCGACAGCAAATTTACAGCTACAAAGGCGTAAACGAAACGCTACCAACCTACCAAAGTAGCGTTGCGTTTAGAAAAGCGTCCACATGATGCCACTGCTGCCAAGTGCCGGGTGGTTCACGAGTGCCGGGTGGTTCACGTGTCTAGCCTTTATCCTTGCAGCCGGTAGCCTGCAGCTCCGCTCGTTGTTGCAGTTTGTCTGTGGGTTCCGCAAACACGTGCCCACTGCTACGATGATTGAAGCCCAAGTAGATGGCCACGTCAGGCGAGGCAACAGGATTGCGGGAGAAATCAGCTGCGAAAAGCAGTGTTGCGTTTAGAAAAGCGTCCACATGCTGCCACTGCTGCCGAGTGCTTCATGCTTACGTATTCTTCATGCTTCCGGTACTCCTAAATATGCCGTTTTTGGTATTTCATGTCATCTTAAGATTAGGAAACAAACCATGACTGAATTCTGGCATCTCCCAGAAATTGACAGGTTTTTTGTGTTCCGCAAGGACATCTTGCCATTCATATTATTTTCGATTTATATAGATTGGATTCAATGCTGTGTTTACTTAACAGTGCATGTTCGATTGTTACATATGATTGCCTCTTATATACGTCATTAATTACATGTTTAGAACACTTGCAATTTGTCGTAAAGCTCACGCTAAATGTCTCTACTGAAAGAAAACTGCGCGGAACAACACTCCCATTTCAAATTGAAAGCTTACAAATCTTTTACAAGAATTGCCTGAAAATACACTGATATATTGACACGTGTACTTATATTTAACGGGCGACCACGTTTCGCCGCGTAACAAATGTTATCGCACAGCGCGGGACGCGTCTGCATGTATCCGAAGTTTCTGGAAAGTTATCGATGCTTCTATCCGCTGTCTGTTCTCGCCGAACCTTGTGTTATCTAATTTCATCGCATGACTCGAATGTTGTAGAACTTTGTGGAAGGCATGCGGGTCCCAACGATTAGTCTGGAACATTCGATGACTGCTGTATAAAAGCCGACGCACTTGACCCGCTGATAAAATTTTCGACGATCGCCGACCGTGTTCGCCGCTATCGTTGTGCTATAAGTGTAGCCTGTTTTTGTGGGCACAGGTTCGCCCAATAAAGGTTAGTTTTGTCTTTCACAGTATTTGCTACTGTTTTCTTCAACGTCACCACCACGTGACAATATCTTGAAGCCCGTATCAGAAATACTTAAGTGACAATTTAGAACAAATAATTTAATTGACATTGCGCTCCATGTGTTCAGAACATTCACGGCAGACTAGCGTTAGCCGTTTAAGCTAAGCAAAAGCCACTCGTCCATCGGAGAGCTCTAACAAGGTTGAATTTGATCTATGAGATCTATTATGGCGACTCCAAAATAAATAACTATCTTTACCAACGCCCCCTTGCAAACCATTCACTACCCACGGTTCACAGTAAAAGAGTCAAAGAAGACGTAAGCCACATTAACTCTCATAAGTGTTGTTTATTGCCAGCCACAAAAGTTTTTGGAACAAGCCACGGGAGGTAGCCGTCGCCTATTGGTCGATTGAATATTTTGTTATTGTTTTGCAAACACCACCTTCGGTATGCAACGTGCTAATATTGGCTCATTGTCCAGCACACACATTGTATTTCTATTTCATACTTACCCAAATATGGCTAGTCGCGATGTTGTCTCCTAGTACGCTTAATATTCCTTTGGTTGTATTCTGTGTGCCTATTCTATCCTTCACCCATGCTTGGGCCCAACCACGGCCTACAGTTGTATAAAAAAAGAGGAACAGTCTCTGTACACGAACCGTTATAAATGTCTCTTCTAGGTTCGTATTAAGTATGACCCCGCATGTACATAACTAAGTGTACGAAGTCTCATTTGCTCATTAAATTTTACGTTCTTTGTGCGCAGTTGCCTCTGGCTTTTCTCTATCCGCACCAGAATGGAACTTCTTGTACTCAAATCAAAATTGTTCCGTTGTAGAAGTACTAGGTGGTTTTATTGGTGAGTAGTGACGGCATGAGTGAAATTCTTAAAGGTTGCGTTCACCATAAATCCTCGTGCAGTATAAGGATCGCCTTTGGCGCTTTCAAGTGACGCTTACGATTTCGCACATAGAAAAAAATACTTGCAGATTGCACTCCAACTCTGTCAGCTGTGTTCTTTCTGTTTTATGCGCGCACCACGTTGTGTGGCAGTATGTATGTAGGTGCGTTGTCATGGAGATCACATAATCTCTGAGCGGCAGTGCATTTTCTTCTGTGGCAAGTATCTAAAGGTCACGCTTTGTGCGGTGTTGCATACGAAAGATGGCGTTGCATCGTCTATATACTCGGTGCTCCACGTAATTTCAGCTAAGCCTTAAAAATATGCGAATTCCATGTAGCTGGACTGAAACAAGCTAATGTTGTTTGCCACATTTTGGAGATACTCAGAATATTTTTCGCATTGCGCCTAATCACAAAATTATTGTAGGTTATAAGGATAAGGTAAGCTCGTACAGGACAGTTATTGTAACTTCGGTGATATGCAGGATGATCACTTTTAAGTTTGATGGAAATTTAAAAATAGCCTGGTGCAGATACCGCAATTGTAGTCCCTGAGGTGGGTTATTCAATGAAGCGGACGATACTTGCACGATAACGCGAAATACATATTCAAGTAGTCAACAGAACTCCAGAAATTATCCTTCGAATTAATTATTTTACGACGCATATTGCAATTTACGAATTGTAGCCGGTAAGTTCGCAAGGCATATCCGATTGGACTAAAGTTCCAGAATATATATGCACCATCAAACACCGCGAAAATGCACTGTTGTTCCACTTTTATACCAAAACGTTCTCTTATGTACTGAAGCGCAAAATAAACTGGAACGCCCACGTTTTTAATTCCACAGTTTGGGAAATAATACCTCGAAACACATGTGGAAGTTCATTTCAAGTGGATACATTTTGCAGGCTCACCGGCTACAATTAGTGAACTGCTTCTGTGCCATGGAGCAATTAATACGTCCTTTAATTTTTTGTTAATTAGTTCATCGTGTTTAGACTGCTCGTGCTAGTAATGCCGGTCTCCTCTAATTTTCCCGTTTAGGGACAAGATTTATGCTGCCTGCAACGAGCGATCTTTAAAATTTCCTTAAAAGCTTAAAAGCTATCGCCCTGTGTAGAATTGCAATGCAAGCCATCAAATAAAGGCGCGGAAATTGGTGCAGAAAAATGATGTACTGGGAGAACTACAGAAGGGCTTCAGACCAGGCACGCGCTAGAGGACAGTATGTTTGTATTAACTGAATGCGTAGAGATTTCAGTAGCTCAGAATTGACCGTTACGGGCAGCATTTCTAGATATTAAGGGAGCCTAAGACAACTCAGACATGGAATTATTATAGAATATTCTGAATCACGAAGGCATAGATGATGATTTCTTGGTGCTGAGGGAGATATATAGAGACAACCAATAAATTATCTAGCAAGGCCCAAAATGTAATGCAATAGTGTAAATTCACCATTGACTGAAGCAAGGCTGTCCGCTCTCTCTATTGGTATTCACGCTTTTTGTCAAGGGCATAGAAAGACGACGGTAAACAGTGTCTTAGGTTTTGATTTATCTTGCATGCACAATGGACAAATTGTGTGACACAGGGTTCCTCGATTGATGTATGCGGACGACATAGGGTTACTAGCAGACAATGCAAAAGATGTCCGGACACTTGCCAAAATGTGTGGCAACGCCGCGACAAATATAGGGCTTAAATTAACGCGGAGACATCGGCAAATACGATAAATCATTAAGATATTAGTAATTACCTGGTGTCAACGCAACAGCAAGGTATATTGTCAAGCAGTATACGTACAGTATCTGTATACGTACTCCTGCAGCCACTAAGATATTGTGAAAAATAAAGTAGAAGCGGAATGCAGCCATAAAGAAACACGGAGCACTTTGGGGCCGCAATAAAGATGAAGTGGTGCGTGGAATATGGAAAGCAGGAAGGTGCCAGCGCTGACGTCTGCAAATGCAATTATTTGCTTAAAATCGGACACTTTGTCTGGATGGTAACTTAACCAAAGATTGTTGCACTAGTTGGCATTGAGAGCCACGGTAAAACTCAAATGAGGCAGTGCAGGGCTGCATGGATTGAGCTTTTTTTTTTTTGAAGTCACAGAAGCGCCCAGCGAAATTAGTTTTGAAGAAAGGCTGAGCAAGATGGATCAAAATAAATGGCGGCTAGAGGGCATAAGCACATGTACCTGAAAAGCGTACACACAGAATGGAGTGCTCAAGAAAGTAGGCGACCAAGTACAGGTTAGCTTAAAGTGCAAATAGACAACCAGTAGTCGACAAAAAGAAAGTGGGATAAACGGAGATAGTGAACTGAATGCAAAGAATTGAAACAAAAAAAACATACATATTTACAAGAATGAGAAGAAAGTAATTAGAAGGGGAAAATCTATAGGATAACATAAAGGGAAGTGCCTTCCTATTTAAAGCGGCATTTAGTTACCCAAGGAGCAAAATATAAAGGAGCAAATATACGCAACAAGATAATGCGTCTGCCCGTATGCTGCAGCAAAAGTTCGGAGACCACTCAGCACGTCATAATTAAATGCGAAAGGGTTCTCTCGATAGAATTCCGAATACTGGCTAGCCGGGCTTGTTGGTAGGAACACCTACTTAAGCAAACAGCGAAACAACGGGACAAAGAAGAGGGGCAGACAACACACTCAGTGAAACCTGCAGGTAACGTAGACCTTCCAGAATGGCTGTAACTTAAAATGGACGAAACCATCAACCGGTCAGCAGTCGAGAGAAGCAACCGACGTTTAGAGTACTGGTGAAAAAGAAAGCAGGGAACAGATTCGTACGACCAAGTACGTTACAGGCATAGATAGCAGAACAAGGTAGAATAGAAATTTTGAGGAAAAGAAACAAAAGATTAAGGAGATGTATGCAAAATTGCTAGGATGAAAAGCACCAATAACATACCTCATTACCTCAAGCAGGCTGGCTGGCTGTTTGGCACTGCCCTGTTTCAATCGCGACAAATCATCGAAAAACAGCTTCTCTGAGCGAGGTATTGAGACAGTAAGATGCCTGACCGAGCGATGCACGTGGACTGGTGTCATGCATGCGGCGTGGACTGCAGCCGGGCTCCTCGCTCACGCTCACTTCTGGACACGCCGCGCCATTCAGTTGGAGTGAACCACTATCGCTTTATTATTTTCAAGGCTACACTACGCTTGTGTCTACTTGGTGCATACATACTGGGCATAGCTTTTTGCATATGCATTTTTTTACATTTATGCAAAGCATTTATTTCCGTTAAACACAAGATTCTGCTTAAAAGTTAGGCTAATGGGATTCGCGGCTTAGCTGAAGCCCTCATAGAAGGTTACTTGACGAACAGAGGGCATTATACAAAGCTACAGGAATTGTGCTGTGACGCTGGCGTCATAAAGTATGCTATACCACAAGAATCTATTCTGAGACCTCTACTGCTCTTTGTATATATAACTGATTTATTCAATGTTCCTTTAATATCTAACATTACAGCATATGCTAGTGACACTAATGTCTTTTCTTTCTAATTGAGATATGAAATTACTTGGACAGCGTTTAATACACGGCTTAAGGAGTTAGTAGTTTGCTTATCTCTAAACAAAATAAAATTAAACATTTAAGGAACAATTTATTGTTTACTTATATTTTACTTAAAAGTTATGCTGTGGTGAAATAGAACATCTGCGCGCACATTCACGCAGTTTTTCGCGAGCATAGTTCAGCAGAGCTTTAAGTTAGAGTGATCACGTAAATTGCCATTATCCCTCAAGACAAAAGTGTATACAGCTGTGTCTTACCAGTACTCACGTACGCGGCAGAAACCTGGAGGCTTACGAAAAGGCTTCTACTGAAATTGAGGACGACGCAACGAGCTATGGAAAGAAGAATGATGGGTATAACGTTAAGGGATAAGAAAAGAGCAGATTGGGTGAGGGGACAAACGCGAGTTAATGACTTCTTAGTTGAAATCAAGAAACATGAATGGGCATGGGCAGGACATCTAATGAGGAGGGGAGATAACCGATGGTCATTAAAGGTTACGGACTGGATTCCATTGGAAGGGAAACGTAGCAGGGGACGGCACAGAGTTAGGTGGGCGGATGAGATTAAGAAGTTTGCAGGGTCGACATGGCCACAATATGTACATGACCGGGGGGTAGTTGGAGAAGTATGGGAGAGGCCTTTGCCCTGCAGTGGGCTTAACCAGGATGATGATGATGATGATGATGATGATGATCACGTAACGTATTTTAAAATTGTTGTAGCTCGTTCGGATGGCATGGTAAATCGCTTCGAGAACTTTCTTCGATAGCTTTCAAAAAAGAACCACACGTTTTATTTGCCCATTCTCATCTCGTGAACTGTCACCTAGTATAGGCAACATGTTACAATACAGGTTTCGATCATCTAGTTGCGATGGAAAAGGCGATTTCATATATTCCCTGGAAACGCCCGACTCAGGGGAGTAACTTTTTGCGACTTTTCAAATCTTGCTGTTCCAGAACATATGGACAGCGCTTGGGAGTATATATACCACTCAATTAGGCAAGCCAGCACATAACTTACCAATATATACCTACTTGAGTTATAATCTTCAGCATTACCTACGTGTTAATTAATTTTTGTATGACCTCCAACAACATATTGAACTCATTCAATTGATTACCACGTAGATTTACCCACTAGCAATCATCCCTTGCTTAACGTGGATTAGGCACGTAGAAAAGTTTCTCGCATGAAAAAAGTACGAATAGATTTTGCTTCAGGTTGACCAACCAGCGCTCTTAGTTCTATTTTGAAGCATGTTGTGCATTCATGTATGTACTGCCTCCTGTGGTCACGTTATCTGTTAAATTCTTGTATGTGTACTTCTTGCCACTTCTTACTATGCGACTGTGTCTATTATTTTGTTTGCAATACTAATGAATATAATTATTGTATTGCAGGGGCGTTCTTTTACGATCTTGCCAGAAATCAGATCCCCTGTGCTGGTTTCTTCATGTCATCCCATTGCATTTCTCTTGGCCGTCATTCGTCTAGATTTTTATTTAGCTGAATTGGTATCCTGCTTATTTCATATCATTTCATTTTATTACCTTAAAGACCCACGAGGGGTATTACATAAGGGTTGGGTACATATATCTTGGTGAGATAGTGGTCACACAACATGACCCGTAACATTATTGGCAAAGTTGGATGAGCACGTGATGGCTGCGATGTCGTTGGGTAGGTCATTCCAGTCTGCTGCAGTACGGGAAAAAATGATGTGGCAAAGGTGGTAGTTCGGGACATTGGGTCGGGAAACTTGAAAAGGATGACGAGTGCGATGAGATATGTGCGCTGGTGGGTCGATTTAGGGTGCGTGGCCTAGAGAATTATGGAAAATTTTATAAAACAAGCAAAGGCTGGCAATGCGGCGACGAAGTGATAAGGGCAATCAGTCGCATTCAGCTTTCTACGCTGACACACTAATGTCGTAGGAATATGATAAATGGATGAATCTGGCTGCTCTGTTTTGGACTGATTCGAGTGCATATATAAGGTAAGCTTGGTGCAGGTTCCAAATCGGTGAGACATATTCTAATTTTGGTCTGACAAGGGATTTGTACGCTAATAACTTCACATGTTTAGGGGTTTGGCGGAGATGACGTCTTAAAAATCCAAGCGTTTTATAATAATAATAATAATAATAATAATAATAATAATAATAATAATAATAATAATAATAATAATAATAATAATAATTATTATTATTATTATTATTATTATTATTATTATTATTATTATTATTATTATTATTGTGTGACTTATAGAATAGCTTTTTATATTTTTGTGTTTCTTAGCCACTGATCAACCAATGTACTAGCCGGGTTGTTGACCATTTTCAGAAGGCATGCAGTATTTGCTTTCTTTTGCACACATTTCGCGGGAATGTTGTGAACATATCTGAATAAATAGAAATTGAAAACTATTATGAATTCTCGGCATCAAACTTGTCTTACACAACACACCCCTGCGTTCTTTAAATGGCGAAAGAACGAGTTAAAAGCTACAATTTATGTTTACTTGTCAATTTGTTATTTCATCTGTTATCACGCACTTGCTCTTCAGGCACTGTTAGGGTAAAAAAAGATGTGCGTTATCGTTGGCACTAATGTTGTGCAGCACACCAGTCTACCTTATAGCTATGAGAGACGTTCCGTAAGTTTGTCCTATATTCACGAAATAGCCAAGATTAAGCGACGGGGATTCTGTGGCAGGGTAAGCTGAGCCCACACTCATGTTAACGTGCTGCACGATCAGTTCAATAGTTATTCGCCGGTCAGCAAACACTAGTGTATTCACTCACGTGGCAACTCGTGATTTACCAACGAGCACCGGCCGGCCCCTCCTACCTAGGTCGCCCTGCCTTCTTCGACTGCGTTGAAATATTCTGTCATTTCACTAGAGCGTCATAGGATGGAGCAGTATCACCATCCACCACCACCAGCTCGGCATAAACTTCATTGGCATTGTGTCTCTCAAAGTGCAGAAAGGGGATCGCTGCTCGCGTTTCAACCCCGTTTCAAGATGAACGTTGACATTTTTGTTTTGATGACCAAAGTTCATTTTGCGGAAATGTACAGAAGACAATTGTTATATTCAGCTGAAGCTAGAGAGACATGCGCTCATTTTGATTCCCATCCTCAATAGTTGTTCTGAGTGTGTGGTCCCGAGAATACGAACTTTATGAATACCCCTCTTTTGTTCAAATAAGCATTTTCGTGTAGCTATCGAAGCAAGCATGCAATACATTAAAATATAATTATTTCGTTCTACCGCCCAAAATTAATCGCATACATTAGGTCAACATCTTAATGGTATGCACTACGGTGATATTGCACGCAGACGACTGCAATGGTTCCGAGAGTGCAGGCTCTGACAGCAGTAGCCTTCGCGGGAACGGCCGCTCCTCCAACAGGTGGAAGTGCTTGAAGCGCCGTTGTGAACTTTGGGTGAGCCGGGATTACGACAAACCTCTCCAAAGACAAGGGGAGCTGAGGAATTCATACTGCTGCGAAGAATTCTTCAACCGTACTTGTGCCACTTCGACTGTACTACGAGTATACGACGCTGATAAGTGCCTCCACAAAAGAAAGATGCCACATTGTTAATAAAGTTTATAATAAATCTGCTCCATCTGTGTGCGAAGTTTTCATGCAAGCATGCATGTGAGCTTGCGGTTCTAATGAGGAATAATGTTTTTGTGAAAACTGCGACAGAACTGTTACTACAAGAACATGAAAAAAAAAAGGAAACGGGCTAAGGTATATATTCAGCATCGAATTTCCATGGTGCCCACTTGGTTAGGTATACCGACTCGCGCACGCAATGATCAACATTTAGTCTGCAGTTTATAGATTTTCGGTAAGCTTAGGTGGCAGAGCGACTGCTTCGCATAGTTGATGCTTTTTCTGTTTCATCTCCGGATCAAGATGAAATTCTCTTCTTTGAGGTGAACAGCGCGAAAATCGGGAAATACGATACAACATCACCTGGATCACACGCACTGTGGGAATCGACCTAGGTGAAGTGTTGTGTGCTGTTTATGTATATTGTCGATAATTGCCTCTGTTGTTCCGGCAAATGCTTTAGTTCATCAGTGTTTAGTGCAATACTAGGGCGGCGAGTTGGTGGTAAACGTTACGTGCGTGCATCCCCTGTGTTTGTCTACGTGGTACACAGAACACAGCGCGAGACGTGCTTCCGTCAGGTATTTTGTATGCCATCGCTGACACGGCGCAATGCATCATAGCAAGTGCCTTTGCCAGCTCGAGCAGTGCTTTTGCGAGAACATTAACACGGCGGACACAAACGTGTTGATTTGATGGGTGGCCACTATGTCCGTCTCGTGCATTGTGCTCCTCGAGGTCTTGGTTCTTCGCTACTTCCGCGGATCCGAGAGGGCCGCCGCCCCCTTCCTGGAGGTGCTACCCCCCTTCTCCTCGGTTTCGCGAGGTCGCTGCCTCTCTAGAGCTGCCGAGACCTGCTGGACGGCCTTGAGTTGTGTATCTTGGTCATAGGTCCTCGTTGCAGCCTCTAGCTGCGGCGGGATCGTCGTCTTCTCTCTGGCTTCTCCTGGATTTATACTACAGTCCCAAAGGATGTGAGCCGCGGTGGCTCTCTCCTTAGCGCACAGTCTACACACGTCACTCGCGTACACGCTCGGAGACACGTGCTTAGCTAGCGCCGGGGTGAGCAGGGACCCCGTCTGTAATTGCCTGTGTAACACTGCCTCCTTCCGGGTAAGCCCCTGGTGAGGTGGCGGCATAGTCTGTCTGTTAAGTCTGTACGACTTCACTATTTCGTTGAAGGTGGTCATCTTGTCCTTCGCACTGCACCGCGACCAACACTCCGAGTCGGCCGTGCTTGCAGCTGCGTGGTTGGTTAGTCCTCGCGCGGCCGAGTTGGCCGTCTCGTTGTGGTTCACGTTCCCGCGTTCCGACACGTCACTGCCCATGTGGGCCGGAAACCACTTGATTACCACAGCGCTTTTGCGTCCGATGTCTTCGACCTTGCGCAGTATGCGCGCAGCCTCACTACATACCCTGCCCTTGGCGTAGTTCTTCACTGCCGTTCTAGAGTCACACAACACTGTAGTGCATCCGGGGTCGGAGACGGCCAAGGCGATGGCCACCTCCTCCGCCCGGTGTGCCTCTCGAGTCCGGACGCTCGCCGCGGTCTTCGTTGCACCCGTCGACGCCCCGACAGCCACCACCGCGCATGCGTCGCTGCTCCCTCGATACTCCGCCGCGTCCACGTAGATGCGCCTTCTTCTCTGGCGTGGAGGTCCACGAGAGCCGTGGCCCTCGCCAACCTCCGCTCCTTGTTGTGCTCGGGGTTCACGTTCCTCGGGATCTGGCAAACCCTGATCTTTCTGTTGATGCTATCCGGTATAGGTACGTCTTTCTGCTGCTCGCCTTCCCTCGGCTCGAGGCCAAGGTCCTGCAGTATCTTTCTTCCGGTTCTCGTTTCAGAGAGACGCTCGAGTTGCGCCGTTCTCTGTGCTTCGGCGATCTCGTCCAGCGTGTTGTGGACTCCCAGCGCCATGAATTTGTCGGTGCTCGTGCTCCCGAGGAGACCGAGTGCCGCCTTATACGCCTTGCGTATGGTGGCGCATATCTTGTTACGTTCGCTCGTCCTCCAGTTGTGGAAGGCGGCCACGTACGTTATGTGGCTAACTGCGAAGGATTGAACGAGCCTAGTCAGGCTCTCCTCCTTCATCTCCGCTCTTCTGTTGGACACCCTCTTGATGAGTCTCATTGCCGCGGCCGCTTTGCCCGTGAGCTTGTTGACCGTTTCACTGTTGACTCGGTTTCGCTGGATGAGCAGCCCGAGCACTCGAATCTTCTCGAACTCCGGTATTACTTGTCCTCCCGCTGTCTTGACCATGATCTTGGGCCGCTCGTACTTGACTTCCATATTCTTTCTTTTCCTGCCCGCGCCTGTTGGTGGAATCACCAGCAGTCTGACTTTGCCGGAGAGCAAACGAGTCCAGACCCGCCCAGCTGCTCCTCGATGGCGTTGACCGCTTCTTGCAGCGTTGTCTCGATATGCCCGTCGCTTCCCGGTACCCATAGCGTAACGTTGTCGGCGTAGATGGTGTGACGGACTCCCGCTACTCTTCCTAGCCGGTTGGCCACCCCGATCATCACGAGGTTGAAGAGAAGCGGGGAGATCACCGAGCCCAGCGGTGTTCCGACGCTGCCCAGCTTCTTCTCTTCGAGCTGCAGGTCTCCCGCGCAGATTTCGGTGGTCCGTTCCGCCAGGAAGTCTTTGATGTACTGGTATGTCCTTCTACCCATGTTTAGTCGGGATACTTGGGCCAGGATAGCCGAGTGCTTCACTTTATCGAAGGCGCTCTCCAAGTCCAGCCCGAGTATGGCTCTGTTGTCCTTGGTGCCCGTCGTATCGTCGATGATCTCGTTCTTCAGTAAGATCATGGCGTCTTGCGTCCCGAGCTTCTTCCGAAACCCTATGATGGAATTTGGGTAAAGCTCCGATTCTTCCAGGTAACGCTGCCACCTGTTCATGAGAACGTACTCGAGGACCTTTCCCACGCACGAAGTGAGCGAGATCGGCCTGAGGTTCTCTATGTTGGGCGGCTTGCCAGGCTTGGGGATGAGGATCGTCTTGGCTGCTTTCCGTTGCTTGGGCAGCCTTCCTTATTGCCAGCACTTGTTGTAGAAGTTCGTGAGCGTTTCGATGGCCGCTTCATTGAGGGTCTTGAGAGCTCTGTTGGTCACTCGATCGGGACCCGCGGTGGACCTGCCATTGAGATCCTGCAGGGCAACTCTGACTTCCCATGTCTGGATGTCTCGATCTATCGTCTCGTTCTCGTTGATTTGGTAATCCGGGTGTCTTTCCGTGGGGGTGGTCGGTAGGTATTTGGCGTCCAAGCGCCCCTTGACCTCGTCCTCCCCGTGTTCACAGATTGCCTTGTGTAGTATTCTAGCCAAGATGTTGTGCTGGTGGCCCTTGGTCTTGGTTTCGTCGAGGAGGTGCCGCAGCATGTTCCACGTCTTGCCCTTGTGCATCTGTCCGTCGGCTTCGTTGCAGGCCTCGTTCCACTGTTGGGTGCATAGCACTCTGCAGTGGACCTCGATCTGCTTGTTGAGCTCGACGATCTTCTTCCTTAGGCTTCGGTTGGTCCGTCGCTTCTGCGACCTCGCCTTTATGGACTGCTTGGCTTCTATCAGGTGGGACAGCCGACTGTCCATCTTGTCTATCTGTTCGTCCGTCTCCAGCTCTTTGGTGGCTCCTTCCATCGTCTCAACGACGTTGGCCGCCCATTGCTCGATGTCCGTAATGTCCAGTTGCACCGCGGGTAGCGCCTTTCGGAAGGCGTTCCCGCCCGTAATGCGATGCTTCCTTATGCCGCTGTTGCCTTGGCCTTCGAGCGGTACGACGACCTGCACGATGTAGTGATCGCTTCCCAGCTCTTGGCCCGTGTTTCTCCATTTTGCTTCTCTCGATCGGTTTTGACGAAGGTAAGGTCCGGAGTGGTGTCTCTGGTAACCGATGTGCCGATCTTAGGTTCAGTCCCACGTCGGTGGCGTCTTGCATGAGCTCTCTCCCCTTGACCGTCGTTCTGTGGCAGCTCCAGTCTTGGCTCGGAGCGTTAAACTCTCCGCACACTACGAGCGTATTGCTTCCCGCGACTGAACTGGCTTTGTGGAAGAGTGCCTTGAATTTCTGTTGTCCGTAGGACGGATTGCTGCAGACGTTCACCAGGAAAGTGCTCTCCTTCCTCCTCTCGCCCGTGATTACTTCCACTGTGCAGTGTTCCATGGCGCTTCTGCCGATGATTTCGTGTTCCATGAAGGTGATCCCTTTCCTAATGAAGGTGCAGACCCCTCTGCCCTTGCCCTTGGACGTGTTCCTTTTGCTCGGCGGGCTGTCGTGCGACCGGTAGCCAGGTAGTCTCGGCGTCTCTTCGCTGTGTGTTTCTTGAATCATTATGACGTCTGGTTTCCTCGTTAGTTGCTGCAAGTGTTGCTACAGCACCGCTCTCTTGCCGGTAAAGCCGTTGCAGTTCCAGTGCCAGACCAAGAGGTCTCTCACTGGTGGTGTGGATGCTGTTGTACGTGCTGTCCCGTCCATGATTGCTGCAGTTTGGCGATGATCTGTGCTTCCATACCTTGTATTTGTGCTTGCATCTGCGCCATCATGTTCTGGATCGTGCTCAGTATGTTCGTTGTCATCTGCTGAACTGCTTGCGCGAGGGTAGTGAGGCGTTCGTTGGTTGCCTTGCTGGTCGCCTCAAGACGGTCGAGTCTGTCGTCCTGTTTTTCGATTCTCTCCATTATTTTTCGTTCCTTGGCGCCCTCTATGGCTCTCCTCTTGGGAGCCGGTCCTGCTTCTTTCGTGGCTCTCGGGTCCACCTCGACCTCTGGTTCGTCCTCGGTTATCTCTTCTTGTTTCTTCTCTTGTGCGGGCTTCGGCAGCAGCTGCTGCTGTTGCTGCAACCCAATTAATGTCGTTAGCTTCTCGTTGATTTCCTTGATGGTTGCGTCCTGTACGGCGATTCTCCGCTTTAGCATCTCGTTCTCGTCTCTCAGGGCTTTTACCACCCCGTTCTCTTCTTGGATCTTCTTCGCGGCGTTTTGCGCTGGTGGTTGTCTCTTCTCTGCCATGGTTGCCTTGACTGCGTCGGCCCAGGCGACTCTCTCCTTCGACTGTGACGGTCTTTGGCGGCTGGCGCTCCTGCTTCCCTTGCTGCTGTCCCTCTTGCGGCTGCTGTCGCGCTGCCTCGATTCCCCGCGGGATCTCTCGGCAGACGGCGCTCGCAGCGGCGGAAAGCTTTCCGGATCCGGTTGTTGCTGCATGGCTTCCATCTTGCGTTCCCATTGCCGTTTTTTGACCACGTACTGCATCTTGTACTTGCTTTTTGCATTCCCTCTTGCCCGTTGGATGCTGTCCGCCGCAGAGCTTGCACTTGGGCTTGCACTTGGGCTTGCATTCGTGTTTGTGATCCTCGCTGCGGTTCACGATTCCGCAGCCGAAGCACACTATGGTGTTGGAATTCGGGCATGCGTCTCTTCTATGGCCGACCTTGCCGCATTGCCTGCACACGTCAAAGTGCTTGCGGTAAAGCCCGCAACTGACTAATATCGAGCCATACTTGACATAGTTCGGTACTTTCTGTCCTGCGAAGAGTACTATCACCGTGGTTGTATTGCCGATTCTGTGCGCCTCCACCGTTAGGGGGTTGCCCGGGTTCACGATGTTTTCGGCTATCTCTTCCGGGGAGTCGTCTACGGCTGTGTCTCGGATGACTCCCTTGACCGTGCCGTCCGGCGCCGTTCGGTAAGCGCTGACTTCGTATGTCCTGCCTCCTACGTTAATGGCTTTGACCTTAGAGTATAGCGTGGCACGCCTCTCGTCCGGGGTGCTGACCACGATGATGTTTTGCGGCGCGTTCGTGCAGATGGTGTCTGCTTTGCCTTCTTCCTTCGTTACTCGAGCCGCTGTCATGACGGCCGACATAATTATTGAAACCTCAGTTCTCGCTACGTTGAGACCTCCACGTGGCCTCATGACTATCTTGGTGTCTTGTTTCGGCATGTCTGTCGGCATCCTCGCCGCTTTCGTTACCGAGGCTGCAACTCCCTTAGCAAAGCTGGCCCTAGTCTTGGGTCTAGAATGGTGAGTAATGGCGGCGGACTCACCGTTTTCCTTGCCGGCCATGATCTGCTTGATGCGCTTGCCGGAGGCCGACCAGCCTTCGGCTTCTTCCGGTGTAATGTCCTCTCCATGAACTTCAATGCACGGGCGCCCGCCGAGACTGCCGATGCTCGGTGCTGACGCCATGTTGTCTCCCACTGACGTGGCCACTTCCATTTCGGATGCCATCTTGGTCGTGCTCGTCGCCGGGTTAGGCCTAGCGGCCGGGCCCGTCGCCACCGGTGGCCGTACTCGTGGGAGGCCTACGTTAGGCTTGGCGAAAAGAACCCACCGCAACAGATAAAGTCCTCGTAAATCGAGAGAATCACCTACCGCTTGGTCAAAACTGGTACTGGTACTGGTACGCGAGTATCGTAGCCCTGCAGGCGAAGTGCCAAACGGGCAAGCCAGACTGAGGGGTCCTTCAGCGACAAGAACGAAGTGCGTGGTGGTCCGCGACAACGTCAAATGGGAAGTTATAGGAATATGGCCGGAACTTATAGTAAGAGTACAGATGATCGCCAAACATTCTTTTTCCGTCTCGGTGTAGGTACTTTCGGCTTTCGTAAGCGCGTGACTTGCATAAGCCACAACGGATTCAGAAAACCCATTTGGCGCGGTTCAAAGACTGCGGCGAGGCCAACACCGCTGGCATCAGTGTGCAACTCTGTAGGAGCCTTCGGGTCGTAGTGATGGAAAATTGGAGGTGAGCTCAGCAAAGGGCACAGGATTGCGAACAACTCGACGCACTCTGACGACCACGAAGTGAGGGGCCCGCTACTTCCAAGGAGGTTCGTCAGGGGCGATATGATGCTGGCGAAGTTTCGAGTGAAGCGTCAAAATTAGGAATACAGCCCTGCAAAACTGCGCAGGTCCGTGACGGATGCAGATCTAGGGAAGTCGGCTACGGCGCGAAGTTTCGCTACACCCGAGAGAATTCTATCCTTGGAGACGACGTAACCTAGAATTGTCAGCTGCCGCGCTGCAAATCGGCAATTCTTTAAATTTAGTTGTAGGCTGGCGTTTCCAAAGCACGTCGAAACACACCGGAAGCGTTGCAGGTGCGTGGCTTAGTCCGGAGCGAAAACAACGATGTCATCAGGTAGCACAATCATGTATATGGCATTCAAAGTTGCGCAGCAAGGTATCCACCATGCGCTCAAAAGTTGCAGGAGCATTACAAAGTCCAAACAGCATGTCGTTAAATTCGTACAAGCTGACGGGCGTGACAAAGCGGTCTTCGGTCGATCGTTGTCCGCCATTTGTACCTGTCAATACGCTGAGCGCAGACCAAGAAATGAAAATAATTCTTCTCCTTGTAGGCTACCAACGGTTGTCGTCAATTCGCGGTAGCGGGTAAACGTCCTTGCGAGGAATCTTTTTGAGGCGCCGAAAGTCCACACAGCACCGTACAGAACCGTCTTTTTTCGCAGCAGGGACGACAGGTGACCTAGTTCCTCCGCAAGATCGGGGTGTCTAGTAGAAGCGTTTCCTTGCGGTCTTGTCCCTCTCCCCCCCCCTTCCACCCTATGTATGCGAGCACCGTACAAATAGTGGCAAGGCTGTTATTCACTCTTTCCTTGACTGTGTCAGTTCTACCAATTTTTTTATCTCCTCTCCCTTCCTCCTCTGCAGCATTCTATCTACTTCGTCTCTGGAATATTGCCGGTTAGTACAAGGGTAAGTGCTACAGTTCCGCTACGTTCTTGTGCGGGTTCACGGATAAATACAGGAGTCAAGAGGGTATTTTGGCGACGCCCAGGGATCTCCGGAGGGAATTGTAGCGAATCGATGAAACGGTTCAAATGAGTTTCTCGCGTCGGCTTTCTTTCTGCCACACTCCGGCACTTTATCTACACGTCTGAACCACCTCGCGACACTTCGCGAGGTGGTTCAGGGGTTTCATTCAGGGGTTTTCAATTTCAGCTTCAGGCTATAAGGCGTTCCGGATATCAACTGCCTCTCTTAAGCTCCGCATAACTCGGAGAATAAGTAACAGCATGCAGGGGCATGCGCTAGCACCACTAAGAGTAAGAGTGTCAAGGTTTCGCGCCGACAGCGAACCAGACGAAACCAGACGAAAGCACCGCCATATGTAAGCTCTCCATGCAAACAAGAGGGAAATAGATTTGTGCTTGACTGTCCTAGTATAAGGGAAACTAACATTCTAAGGTCATGTGCGCATACTTTTCTTACTATTGTCTCGTACCAATTCATTGTACTTAAAGAGTAAACTGAAACTGAAACTATCAACAACAGCTAGAGCTTTTTTCATTTGTAAGCTTTTATTCTTGCTGAAAGAGCCACAATAGCTTTTCCTGCGCCTAATATTTGTTTGAGGTGGCAATGTCGTCCCAATGAAGAAGGAATAAATTCGTCCGGCTTTTAGCCATGAAATTACGGTCCCCGTACACGTTGTCGCAAAGAAGCTCAATAAAGAGACTCGAGCAAGAAGAGCGTCATGGAACATGATGCCATACCTTGAAACATGCCTGTTCTGAAGCAGTAGCAGCATTCTAACATTTCTTACAGTGGGCTGTTTTTGTGCTAATCATTCGTTGCCTAATAACAGGCACTTTGCGGTAGATACGTTCTTGTTTCAAATCGCCTTGCCGAGTGAGTCTTCAACGACAACAACAAATACATGTCCTATAGTGCGATCCAGCCATGTGCCCCCCGCCCCATTGGTATACCTATTGCGCGAAAGTATATACACAGTCCTCTCGTAGCAATTCAAACTCGCGCTATGCGACGATAGCCAAGCCGCAGATAAAACATCAGCAATAAAAACGAGAACGAGTACAGGCACGCGAAGTACTTAATGGACTGCAAACGCAGCAACGGAATGTGCAAGTATTTGTGAAACTCACCACTGTCCTTGTCCTGGGCCACATCGCCTAGCAACACATTGCGGGTAAGAGTCACAGGGTGCCAGTTTTCCCATTCCCCACAGGGGAACATTACGCTGCAAACACTATGTTATATTGCACCGCTTTCGCAATCTGCCCATATTTTTTTTCTGTCATTTCTTCGTGGCGCATAGTGCCTTTAGATGATATTAAAGCAAAACTTTCATTGGCGATTCTTTCGACTTTCGCGCTGCTGCTGTTGTTGAATTAGACACCGCGTTGGGGGTGGTTCAGAGGGTGTGTATGCATGGCAAGAGGGAAGCAGAGAGGAACGCCGATGCGAAAAACTCATTTGGACCATTCCCTCGCGTAGATTCTTCACAATGGCCTCCGGAGCTCCATGGTGTCGCGACATTAGCCTCTTGACTGCTGTAATTATTAGTGACCCTCGTAAAAAGCATTGCAGGAACTGCAGCGCTTTCTACGAATGTGCCAATTCATATGGGAAATATAACATATATATATATATATATATATATATATATATATATATATATATATATATATATATATATATATCATTACGCGAAGGACGAGTCGGTAGGACAAGCAACTATTTACAGGCTATATTTACTACAGCGGTTGCAACGCTGACCGTTTAGATGCACAGCGCGAGCCCAGTTCGTTCTTCCGCCTTTGTTCTTGGTTGATGGCACCAAGCCTATGCGCCTCGTTCGAACAGTCAAATACCACACGCGTGTAGCAATATTATATGCTACTCTTCGCTCTCGCAGCTACCATACAGCAAGAGAGGGGGGAGAGTGAGAAGATCACGTGGGAAAGCGAGGAAACAGTGGTTGCGGGCAAACTGAAAGTACGGTAGGGCACGCTTCTGCTATTTCTGAAAAATACAACCATGCCGATTTCTGCAGACGGCGCAGGATGTGCAGACAAAAAAACCTCAGTGCCGTTCCACTCTGTGAAGAAGGCTGACCAGCGAAGCTGTGTATGTGGCCCCCTTAATGATGAAATGCACCACCACCGCGAGTAGGCCCGGCATTACACTATCTTCGGGATCAACCCACGCATGGGGAGTGCTTAACGCCTGCTTTATCTACGCCGCGAGTCAGCCTGACATTGTACTATCTTCGGGATTTGCCCACGTATAGGGAGTACTTAACGCCTGCTTCACCTCCACCGCAGGTCGGCCCGGCATTGCACTATTGGTTAACGCCTGATTCACCTCCGCCGCCGGTCGGCCCGGCATTGCACTATCTCCGGGATCCTCCCACCTTTTGGGAGTTTTTTTGCTTACCACGCCAACGACACCAAAATTTGCTTGGACGGTACAGGAATACAGCTTCGCTGTAAACAAAGAAAAACGCGTTAGAACACTGAAAAGGTATATGGCACACCACGGAAGCGGTCGCACGTCGAATCAGTACTTATGTGCCCGCCGCAGTTACTTGGCGGCTCGCGGGTTCGCGGGTTCAATAAGAACCGTGGCATCCGCATTTCAATAGGAGCAAAATACAAAAACGCTCGTGCACATAAATTTAGGTGGACGTTAAAGAACACTAGGGTGCCAGAAAAATGTCAGCGTAACCTGGAGCAGTGGCTACATAGGAGCTGCATTTCCGGCACCAAGCACTTGCTAGTCTTCGCGATCTTCCCCTCCCTTTCACGAGAACAATGTGAACAGTCCGCCAATAGTCGAGGGTGAGCTGCGGCTTGTCCTGCTCTCTGCGCAGCGTTATGCGGATCCCGATGCTGCCTGGTAGCAGCACGCGTCGCTCTACGAATTGCCTCTTTAGGTTCGTCCCTTGCAAGAAGGCGCCATAACGTGTACCGCAGAGTAAACACACGTATGCAGACTGAGTGGCGCACATGTCGCAACTCTTTACGCGCGGCACGGTACTTTGCTGTTGATGGTGGTGATGATAATAATGGCATTCCCTTCGAAACGGCACGGTGACGAGTCACCTAGCCTGCTACACCCATGGTCAAATACATGCAGCATGAAACTGCTACACGTCGGGAGACCTTGTGAAATATAACGGAAACGCGCTGCAATGTTTGCACGTATCGAGGCTACGCGGCGCGCATGTGAGATCGTGTCTCCTTAGCGCGCTTGGACGCGTTTCTGAGGCTTTTCCGCAGAATTCTCGCAAGCACTGGCGTGGCTCAGTGGTCTCGGTGCTGACCACTGAGCCACGCCAACCCAGTGAGCCACGCCAGCGCTTGCTAGCATTCCGCGGAAAAATGCCTCCACTACCGCAGAATATAAAGAAGACGCTACAGGGGCGACCGCGGCACCCCGGAAGCGTCACAGAACAGCCATTGCAAAGTTCACGGGGGACAACACCGAACGCAAGATTAGACGCTCCACACCGAACGCAAGATTAAACGCCTGGAGCGTCAGTGGCATCGCGTTGCTGGCGCCAAGGGTAAAAAAAGTTTGAGGACGCTTAAGCTTCGCATTCAAGAGTGGAACGCGATAGCGTTATCGCACCCCGCTCGCACCGCCCACTCATTCACCAATCACGCGGTGAGCGGTGAGCAACGCAGTGTTCGGCGCGGCAACGAAACGTGCGCCTGAGCAAGCGGAAAGAACCAAAGGACTCGGTGCCTCGGAGAGAGAAACAATTTACGTGAGCCAAACGTCGTGATCGGAACGGACAGTGGGTCCGCGACACGCCGTGAGGGTGGACGCGATCATGGGGCTCACGCCTCGATGCGTTCGTCCTCTATCTCGCTTGGGAGCACCACGCAGACGCATGACTGCTCGCCAGCACCACGGCACACATCAATGGGGATGCTTTCCCACCAGGCGTGCTACGGCGCAGTGATCATGTCAGAGGCGTTCCGCATCGGACGCTGCACCGAGGAATCGCACTGTGAGGAGAAAGAGGAACCGCGTCGCCTAAACACGAGAGTTCGAGTGACGCACGCTGGAAGTTGGAAGGGGAGAGAGCGAGAAATCTTATTAAACGCAAGGGTACAGGGACATCCTCGCACCGGTCCCCGCACGGACCCAATGCGCTCAAACAAGACGAAGGGGACAAGCGGACGTGTGGCCCGCCCCCTGTCGGGGCAGCGCCCTACATTGCGAGGAGCGCGGCTTCTGTGTTTGCCGCAAGATGGCTCTGCGTGTGCGCCAAGCGCAGAAGAAATGTAGCGGAAACGTACTTCGCTACTCGTTTAACTGCGACTTTTGTAATTTACATGCTCATAATTACCGATAGACACCGCAATATAACTTTCTACGGCACGTTTCTAAGGCAACACCGCATTCATAGAGGAGCTTTCGTCCCGCTTTGAACCATCGAAGTCACGGCTGAGTAGTAGCGTCTCCGTCTCACACTCCCGAGACCCTGGTTCGATTCCCACCCAGCCCATCTTGCAAGTAGGTTTATTTAAGAATCGCCTTTCTGAGTTTTTCGGTCCCCGCCAACGCCGCCGACGCCGACTTTTCTGCGACACGAGCTCCTTAACGCTGTCGCGTTAAAATATGTCCCCGAAGTCGGGTCGGGGTCATCGTCGCCGGTTCGGCGTCAGGGACGCGACAAGTAACACCCCGGTATTCCCAGTGCAGGGCCGAGCCACGGCCAGCGTTGTGCGATTGGTTCGCGCTTACAATCACTATGATTACTATACCTGCACCATTACGCGTTGGTACGCTCAATATATGGCATCTAGGGGCTAGCCACAAGCAATATCAGGTCAAACACACAATTTTTAAGGAAGAGGAGCCCTCTGGCTCACGGATACATTGTACTGTAAATAAATTTTGCTAGCAAGCGTTCCGTCGCCCCCTCTCTGCTAACCTTTTTACCTTTGCTTTACCATTACGCGTTGGTACGCTCAATATGTGGCCTACCAACGTAAAAATGAATCGCAAAGGTAGAAATACAAAGGTAGACTGCAAACAAATCTAGGTCTCTTTCTTGCATTATGTGTTTGACCTGATATTGCTTGGGACTAGCCCCTAGGCGCAGTATATTGAGCGTGCCAACGCGTAATCGTAAAGCAAAGGTAAAAAGGTTAGCAGAGAGGAGGCCACGAAAGCTTGCTAGGAAAATTTTCTTTACAGTACAATGTATACGTGAGCCATGCGGTGGGAACATCAGCCGGGTGTATCCTGTTTCTTAAAAATTTAATTGGCATTGTCATTGAAACGGTTACAAGTTGCTTGCAAGGACGTTTTATTTGTGTGATCTTTCTTACGGGGATGTTAAACTTAGATTTACTTCTGTCTATGCACCTACAAAGCCGCATGAAAGATGTTTGTTCTTTCGCGAATTGAGTATGTATTTTGATGGTGAGAGGTACTTGATTGTATTGGGTTGCGATTGCGTCCTTAATCAAGAAGACCATCAACCACTGCTGGTATATATGATGAAAGTGTTGCGTTTCTTAAAGTACGCTTGAGTAAATCTTCTGTAAGTGATGTGGCACAGTTCGCAAGAAGTGAAAGTCGCCAACACTTCACACACTTCCAAGGCACCAGTCATGCAAGACTAGATCGAGTGTATGCATCTTCAGAGATTGCGCCTTTGTGTCAGAACTACTATGTTAATGCTGTTTCAGTGATCATTGTTAAGTGACGTTTGAGATCGGCTGAAAGCGAAAAAGAAAACTTGAATGGCAAAGGTAGAAATTGAGTGCCAAGATAATTAAAGATGGCGTGTTCATAGATCAAACGAAAAAAACGAAATCTAACAGCATTTCAATGACACACTACGCAGTGCCGCTGAGAAATGGGAGGTATTTAAACAAAATAACAATGGCCGAAGCATGGGGTGGCCGTGAATTGTCCATTTTTGCACGTGCCGTTATTTATAGCGTTTTCTTTGCTGCGAAAATTGTGTATCTTCTGCGGACAACGGTATTGCAGACGCAAGCACGTTCAAAATTTTCATCGAATCTTTGCCACCTTTATCTGGCGTTCTATGTGGGACCGAACATCACGGACAACTTTCTTTCGTCGAGTAAAGAAAGGTTGTCTGTCGTTGTGTCGCTTGTTTCTTCAGCAAGTTGTATTACGCTTAATATTGATAAGGGACGAAAGAGACCCTTTTCGGTGCAGTTTTTTTTTCAAAAGCCGTTAACAGTTTTTATGCCAGATTCTTTTTTCTTTGCAGCCATTGGCACTAGTTACAGAATTTCACGGTCCTTGCAAGAAGTTGTGATGTCCTATCGGTTCCTTAGGGCAAGAAATTACCTTGAGTACGTCTCTAATGTAAAAAGAAAGCGTCTTATGAAGGATCTTATTGAGAATGTGTTGCCTGTACCATTGTATTGGTCAATGTTTCAAGAAGGGCCTGGGCAAGAGGTACTTAAAAGGGGCAAAAATATGTGGGTACCAGCAAACGTTGAATTATATTTCTTCAAGCTCCACACGGGAACACTCCTGTTAAAACGTGGTTAGAGCAAAGAAGCACCTTCTTCCCCATGTGCCATGGGGAAGAATATGCTTACTGTGCAGTAAAGCTGAAATTGATCGAACGTGTTTTCATTGATTGTAATAATGCCATATTATTTTGGGATATATTACAGAGAACTTTATAGATAGACCTACCCCTTAATTCAGATGGCATTCAATTTAGCCAGCTGCACGCGATATTGTAAAGCTGAACGTTATCTTTTTACTCGGTCTGCACGTAGTCTGGCATGGTCTGTCAGACGCTGTGATGTTAAAGGCTGATAAGTGTATGAATATTTCGTGGAAATGATTGTGAAAACACGTGATGTGTACAGGACGATTGATTGTGATGAAGATGTGGTGTCAGTGCTGGATTCGTTACACATATAAAACGAGTGTGATCTGTGATCGAAAACTACTTTGAGGCTTGTATCCAAGCAGGAAATAAAAAAAAGAGTATAAAAGAGCTGGTGTGGCTCAGTGGCGGAGTGGCTGACTACCACGCATCAGGCTTGGGTTCAATCCCGGCGGAAATTGGTTATCTTTTTTCTCATTCAAGGCGATAGCTCATGAGAACACCGGCGGCGGCGGACAGCATCGCCAAGCGAAACGGCCATTGGAGGGAGCCCATAACAACTTACTTTAGAAGAACTTCCACTCTGTTCGTCTACCTCTTTTTTTTCCTGTGCTTGTCCTTTCTTTCTTAGGCGCAACTCTTCCTAAAAGATAACAGCTTACGCGGCAATTAATCCGGTGTCAGCCACTACGGCATGGCTCATAATGTCATCGTGGCGTTGGCACGAACAGCCTCTTAATAAAATTAATGAGCAACAATTCAACCACGATGTGATGTGCCATGTGAGGCAATAATAATGCTCAACCCGGTCAGGGAATATGAACAATGGCGCACAGCAACGCCTCAAGAAAATACGTCTACCTGTGTGTTGTCTTTACCACGCAGACTAATAATGTAGGGTCACGCAAGGTAACATGTAACATCAACTGATCGCTCTCCTTTCGGACTGAACGCTTATGAAATTACACACTCGCCGTCAACATCACCGTTACACTTTGTCAATAAAAGCAAACACCATAGAAAGCTTCGCTTACATCGATTCTCACAGTGCACGGTATCTGCATATGTATACATTTTTTACCTGGTACAACTTTTAGGGTGAGCTCAGGGGAGAATAGAACAGGTTGTATAGTTTTCTTGACGAAATCCGCTTTTCGTCATGCCATCTCCATCTTACTATTGTAGTCGGCATTGACGCTACCTTGCTGTGGTCAAATGAAAATTCCTGACATTAGAGAAAGATGTAGGTATATATGGTAACGCTCTTGCAGCACGATAAATTATGCCAGTAGCCATCCACACGCAAAATATCTGTTTGTGTTTTGTAAACTCCTGGAGCCAGCTTATTATTGTGGCTGTTTTTACTAAGTAGATGTCGAAAGAACATCCTAACGCACAACAGTTCGGTCAATTCACATGAAACAAACACAATAAAAGTGCGTTATGCGACATGGACAACAACGCCCCAGAGCTGAACTCTGACACGCTACGACACCTCTGAATACGAGTTTACACTTGTCATGAGCCGATCAACAAAGTCAACTCTAGACTTCATGGTCAGTAACCTGTTTTGCCATCCCAGGTAGCACACAAAGTCTTGAAAACATCGTATTAAGGGATTCAACGTCTGAAACGGATTTTTGACCAAAATCGACGCATCAAAGACGTTCCAAACAAGATAGCTGAAAAACGAAGGGTGAATACGTTTTGATAACGTTGGAAGTCAGACAGCTTAAAAACGAGGGGTGAATACGTTTTGCAAACGACTCAAAACGCCACCGCCACGCCACGGCGCGTCAGCCTCTTTAGCGGCTTCTACAATATTCAACAACCCATCAACGCGATCCAACCTTGCGCAAGGTGGCGATACCGTCGTCAAATCATGTGACCAAGGTGGCCACGTGATTCGTGATGCCGGGCAGCCGGGCGAGCCGGGGCATAGTCGCGTCGCCATGGCGTCGTCGCGTCACCGAACTCGCATGGCGCTGTGGTGTGTTTGCGGCTGTTCTGAACGTGCTGCCGCTGCCCTTTGCTATGTAAGTGTTGCAGTGTTTTGCTGTCAAGAAAACGATATTCTGTGATCAGTTTGGGTTGTGCGATATGTTTGTGTGGTTTTAATTTGGAAATCAGTAGTGTTTTCAATTGTTATGTGATCAAGGCGGCCACGTTATTCGTGAAGCCGGGCATAGTTACGTTATCGCACTCGCATGGCACTATGGTCTGTTTGCGACTGTTCTGGATGTGCTGCCGCTGCCCTTTGTCATGTAAGTGTTGCAGTGCTTTGCTGTCAAGAAAACGACATCCTGTGATTAGTTTGGGTTGTGCGATCTGTTTGAGCCGGGCATAATAACGTTATCGCACTTGCATTGCGCTGTGGTGTGATAGCGGCTGTTCTGAATGAGCTGCCGCTGCCCTTTGTCATGTAAGTGTTGCAGGGTTTTGCCGTCAAGAAAACGACGTTCTGTGATTAGTTTGGGTTGTGCGATCTGTTTGTGTAGTTTAATTTGGAAATCAGTAGTGTTTTCAATTGCAGGGCGCGGAGTGGAGGGCACTCATCAGCTCTTCAAGTTCATTGTCATGTTATGTGAGGCGCCTTTTCACTGACGCTGTAATTAAGGCGTTAAGGGCAGTATAAAGACGAAAGCTGGAGGGACGAAATCGTGCCTGTGTGTCCCTAGCGTCGGGGTCGGCCGCTATGCGTGATCCTAGAGAGAGAGAGAGAGAATCAACTTTTGTGCTGAGCCCTTAGTGACGGTTGGTGCGCGCTGGCACCAGATGGGGTGGAACCTTCTTCTCAGGTCCCATATGCGTCCAGCAGTTCCTGGCCCCTAGCCGCCAGCGCGAGCTGGGTCGGTAGGTCGGGGCTGGACAACAAGGTCTCCCATCGCTCGGGGGGGTTGGGACTGGGGAGGGTGGGGGGTAGGGATGGTGGGGGGTTCTTGAGCTTAGTGCACTCTGCAAGGATGTGTGCTAGAGTGCCTTTTGACCGTCTGCAAAAAGGGCATGAAGTGTCATGCTCTGTTGGGAACATCTTGTGCAAGAGCACGGGATGCGCTAGCGACCCCGCTTGCGTGCGTCGCACGATCGTTTGCTGCATTCGGTTGAGTTGCGGATGCGGACGGGGAAGCCTACATCTGCCGCTTCTGTACATTTGCGTGATTTCTTTGTAGCTTGTCACGGGGTGCGGTAGCTCTGGCTCGTCCTCGGCCCGGATTGAAAGTTCTCGGGCATAGTGGTCGGCGAGTGCGTTGCCTTCCACGTGCGAGTGAGCCGGGACCGCATTTGGTGAGGATCGCTAGTGCCGCGGGAGAGATGTTCCCCTTGCGGTAGCTTGCGTAGGCGGTCTGGGAGTCTGTGACCACGGTCCTCACTCCCGGTTGTGCGAGTGCGAGGGCCACGGCCACTTCTTCTGCTTCGGCTGTATTCGTCGTCCGTGTCGACGCGCCTGTGACCAGTTTATCAATGGTGGTGACGACCGCCGTTGCTCTGGTTCCGTGCTTGGGAAGCGAGGCGTCCGCGTAGAGGACCTCGGGGTCCTCTTCCAGCTGTCGAGCCAGTGCCTTGGCCCGCGCAGAGCGTCTCTCGTTGTTCCTCCCCGGCTGCATGTTCCGGGGGAGGGGCTTGGTTTTAATAATGTCTCGCCACGTTGTGGGGAGCGGCTCCGTTGTCGGTAGCTGTTCAATTTGCCATCCTATCTTGCGTAGGACGGCCCGACCGTGCTCTGTCCGGCTCAGCCTTACTCTCTGCTGGGATAGGTGAGCTTCCACCAGCTCTTCCACCGTGTTGTGGGCACCCATTTCCAGCAGCTTCTGCGTTGACGAGTAGACTGGGATGCCCATGGCGAGTTTGACTGCTTTCCTTATCGTCGTGTTCAGCGTCTCGCGGTTCACCTTCGCAAGTTGGAGGTACGGGGCGGAGTACGTTACGCGTGACACGACGAATGCCTGCACCAGGCGCAGTGCGTCTTCTTCTTTGATTCCTCTGTTCCGGTTGGTGACTCTCCGGATCATGCTCAGGACTTGCTCGGATGTGGTCTTCCTTTTTGTGACGGCTGCGTGCGCCTTGCCGTCGCTGCGCAACAGCAGGCCCAGTATACGGATCTGCTGCGTTGGTTTGATCTCTGTGCCGTCGATGGTGATGATTATGTTCGGTGGCGGCTCTTTCTTTGGTCTTCCGGGCTGTACCATGAGCAGCTCCGATTTCTGTGGAGCGCAGCTCAGGCCGCAGGTCCTGGCATACTCGTGGACGGTCGTTGCCGCTCTCTGCAGGGCTTCCTCCGCCCAGGCATCGGATCCCGCGCGGTTCGTCCACACCGTTATATCGTCGGCATAGAACGCGTGGTCCACGCCCTCGATCTGATTGAGTAGTTCGGGCAGGGGCAGGAGTGCTAGGTTGAAAAGCAGAGGCGACAGGACAGACCGCTGTGGGGTACCCCTGTCTCCGAGCTCCACAGGCTCTGACCGTTCATTTCCTATCCGGATAGTTGCTGTTCTATTGGTTAGGAAATCTTTAATATAGCCGTACGTCTTGCGGCCACACCCCGTCTTGCGCAGGTTCTCGAGCACGCTGCCGTGGGACACATTGTCGAAGGCCCCTTTGAGGTCCAAAGCCAGTATACCCCGGGGTGCGTGCCTCGTTGCTCTTTTAAACACTAGTTCGTGTAATTGGATCAGGACGTCTTGGGTGCTCAGGTGCTGGCGGAATCCATACATGGTCGCCGGCATCTGACTTGTCTCGTCCAGGTGTGCTTGAAGTCTTCTGAGAACCATGCGTTCCATGACCTTGCCCACACAGGACGTGAGCGAGATGGGGCGCATGTTCTCGATGGTCAGAGGTTTGCCGGGTTTAGGTATGAACCGTACCTCGGCCTCTTTCAATTCTGCGTGATCCTAACAAGAAAGCATTTTGCATTATGCGAAGAAAGGCGGCAAAATTTCTGTGTGTGCGCACCTTGCCGATCTCCACAATAGAGCCATCATCGTGGTATTTTAGTCTCCCGTTTAGCAAGAGTGTTGCAGACAAGGGAACTGGATCAAACAGGCTTTTTTTTTAATGATTCACTACTAGTGCGGTATCCCAAAAGGTGAGGTCAAGTGCTCGCCCTATTTTCTTCCCTCGCGCTACAGCGCACTGACAGAATTTTGCGTGCACCATACCGTGCTTTTATCGTTTGCGCTTCAGGCTCTCGATTGTGTTTTCGCCCCCTTTACCCACGTGATGGGTATTTCATGGTATTACCGGGTACCACATGTGTCCATATATTGTGTCCAATATATGAAACGGCCAAATTCGATTTTATTTGACGCCTCAAATGGTAGTAATGTATTGAGTCCCTTGTAGCTTTGTGCTTGTTATCAATTTTACTACTTGGCGAATGGATACAGCATGTACGCTGCATAACTCGCTTGTGCATACTGCGTACGTGAGTCGAGTATGCCCTTGGTATAAAATAACTTGTATGCTTTAGGTAGTGCGATTGTTTGCAGTTTGGGACATGTGTCGGAATGTACGCTGTGCGCCCTTCGCGCTTTACGGCGGCCTGCCGAGTTCGTGCGGGTGCCATGTGTGCGCATGGAGTTCGCGAAGCGCTCTCGCAGTTTTCTTTAATATATATATATATATATATATATATATATATATATATATATATATATATATATATATATACATGTTTTCTGTTCGCGCGCTTCGCACAACAGGGCATGTCGCAGTTCTTTGTCCTTGTGCAACACATTTTCCTAGCGTGTGTCTGTGCATTATTTGATACTGGTTTCACACGGGGCTCTTTTAGCCGCTATCCAGTTCGTTACAAATCGAATTTCTCGGTCGTGATGGCTCCTCTGCGCAAGCTACGAGAGTGAGCCAGTCGCATCGATAATTTCGATCCGGATCGGGCTTGATCGCGATCGAGAGTGATCGTGTGACACCGGTTTTACACATGGCTCCCACATAGGGAACACTTTAAGTTCAATGCTACTGAGTGAAGAGCAAGTGCATATATATGCCAGTGGTGGTATGTGGGCAAGTCTTTCTGGTGAAGCCAATACTTGTGCATTCAAAATATTTCAATTACCAGCGTAGTGCATCAATGTGTCTACTTCGACAAAATGGAGCACCAGTGCAGATGTCTGAACATACCTGTCCAGGGCAGCAAGTGTGTCTAGATTGAAACCACTACCAGCATGTGCGGCAGTTCTATTTCCAGCAGCGGGACTGCACAATAATCAGTAGGGTGCTCTCAAGCTGTTTATCTATGAAGCTCTGCCTGGACTGTGTGCCAAATATTTTTGGACGTGAAAGTGGGGGTGAATTGGTAAAAATCAGTGGAACTATGCCTGGACTTTGTGGCAAATGTTTTTGGATGTGAAAGTGTGAGTGAACTGGCAAAGAATTTGCTCTGGGCTACATGTGTTAAACGTTTTTCTCATTCAGAGTGCTTTTTTTTACTTTAGGAGACTGGAGATGTGTGCAAAGTGTGACATGTCAGTGTGCTAATTAATGTATTCGCTGGTTTGCAAATTATTCGTTGCAACTTTATTTTTGCCAGAGAGGTACAACTTTGCCTCTTGTAAAGGGCTTTTTAGATAAAACACTTACTATTTATTATGACCATTGCTTCCTTTGTTACACAAATGCAGCTTCCAGTGCATTCCAGTTTATTTCCATGTTTATGTAAGTTTCTAATATGAGGCTTGCATATTCATTTCTCACGTTCTGGAGTGGCAAGATGCAGCATTACTGTCTCATCGTTCGCTGTACTACAGTAGTGTTCACTTGTTACACTGAATCCCCCGTTTAAGTATTCTGTAATAATTTCACTTTATTGCTTTTTTGTTGTATGGTTATTTTTTCTCGCCATTACCTTCTTTGATATATCCTAAAGGCAATATTTCCAATTTTGCATTGTTCCCATTTTTTTTTATTTCTGTCACAGGATTGTTTTATGATGGTATGCGGTGGTATTTCTTTTTGTGCTCTTTTCAAGCTTCTAGATGATTGGTAACATTGCTTGGAGGCAGTTACCATCCAATTCATACTCTTGCATTTTTCAGTCTACTTCTTCCATTCTCTCCGATGTCACTTCTGCATAACTCTAGTCCATCTAATAGCACGCGCACTTTAATATGATATATTAGACACTTTAGTACACTCCAAGTTTTTCTGTTCATTTTTGTATGTGTACTTGGAATTTTGTTTATGTGCTAGTGAATGTTCACTTTCGAGTTCATTACGAATCCTTTCTGCGACTTTTGTCATTGTTGATGTACTTTTATTTCTATTTGCATTTCTCACACAGTTTTTTCGAACCTTGCATAAGCATTACATTTTAATAAAGTGTTCTCGCTTTGTCACAATGTTCTCATTTCATGCACTCTTGGCATGAAGGGCTTGGTCTGGCCACCCGCCAAGACGTGGCCATTTGTTCTATGCAGGATGTCATTCCCATTGTGGTTGTAAGCATCGTAGCTTACTAAAGGCGGTATTAAGGATTTATTATTCCTAACAGGCTCATTTCCGTGCGACTTGGTAGACGATGCGCCGGCCATGCGGGGAACAGTGCTTGGCACTGCGCCATGGCTCTTACAGTCAACACCGACGCTTCTACTCATCTGGGGCGCGATTGGAGATCGTTGTTCGAAACTCCCGATCAGTTTCACCTCACGCGATTGGCCTAGGCCGTGCCAACGGGTGCGGCTGACGACGTCTGCGCGGCATAGGCCAGTCGCGTGAGGCAAAACTAAACGTGTGTTTTGAACAACGATGTCTGATCGCGCCCGTCACCCGCGAAAATTAGCTTCAGATGATCGTAAACCTTTCAAGACTGCTTCTAGACCAGCTTTTTGATAACGTCCTAAAAACGTTTAGAAATTGGTTACGAATAGTTTTGGCAAAGGGTCTTTCCCAATCCTATTTCTAGACCAGCTTTTCGAATACGTCTTGCAGACCTGTTCTAGATCGTCTCAAGAAAGTAATTAAGCCGGACATTAGCAGAGATATCCGACGTTTTCCCGCCGAAGTTCTCTCATTCGTGTCTTCTTTAACCCGTTTTTATCGTCTTGGATAAACGCTACGAAAACGTTACGTATCTCTTTTGTGCTACCTGGGCATGAGGAGAGCACCATGATGCGCACAGTGCTGGACGCACGCTGTGCGTGCCATGCCTTTTCACCGTAACGACAAACTGAGGGTTCTGAATGGCAACCTTTCTCATGTTTAGTCTGAGAGTGTCTTCTCCCATCTTTTGTCACGAAAGAGCCTTTTTGCAGTAGGCGTTTTAGATCCTCGTTCGTTACAAAACCTGTGGAAGATGTATCGTAATCTGTATCTAATCTGCTCAGCATGCAGCGCGCTCTGTGTTCATGGCACGATACGCCCCCATGTGATAAGGGCGTTACCCGCCTGTTCACAACGTGTATAAAACCAGTGCTGAATAAACGCTGGGTCTCACTTTTGCCCAGCAAGTGACACACGACGTGTCGTCGTCTGCTCCACTCGATGCATGGTGTCAGAAGTGGGATAGCATGGCAATGCACTTCCTGCACGACGCGTGAAGACCAGCGATCCTGTGGCGGAAAATGGATTTCCTCAAAGCACCGGAGCCGCTCCTTACAACAGGCGACCTGCGCAAGAACTGGCAGCTCTTCAAACAAAGGTTTGAAATTTTCCTCACGGCGTCAGAGGTCGCAGAAAAGCCTCGGACTGAGTCCAAGAAGACAGCGTTGCTTTTGAGCGTCGCGGGCGCAGAGGCCATTGAAGTCTTTAACACCTTCACGTTTGCAGCAGGCGAGAAGAACGACGACTATGCCACAGTGGTGAAAAAATTTGATGAGTATTGCATTGCACAGACCAATGAGGTTCACGAGAGGTATATGTTCAGGAGAAGAATCCAAGCTGCTGGCGAACCAGTGGAGCATTTCTTACGAGACCTGAAGAATCAAGCACGTGCTTGCAACTTTGGAGCTTTGGCGGAATCGATGGTCAGGGACCAAATTGTGTTCGGGATAAATGACGACACGGTACGTGAAAAGCTCCTCAGGGACAACAACTTGACCCTGCAGAAGGCAGAACAAGCCTGTAAAGCAGCTGAAGCATCAGCAACTCATAAGGAAATGTGGAACCAGGAACACCAAGTGCATCCTATCAGCAGGACTAGCACGAGCCGCGAAAACCGAGAACAGACACGTTATGACTGCCGAAACTGCGGCGGAAAACACTCCCCAAGAAGGTGCCCTGCTTTTGGAAAAACGTGCCGGAGATGTCAGCGGAAAAACCACTTTGCCAGATGTTGTAAAGCGACGGCAGTTGTTGGCGAGTTGCAAAGCGGCCAAGACGATTTCGAGATTCTCGACGTATCCGCAAAGAATGTGTCCAGCAAGCATGACTGGACGGTGGAAGTCCAAATCAAGAACGTGGCAGTTCAGTTAAAGGTTGACACGGGATCGCAGGCAAATTTGTTGCCTTATGGATTATACGCCAAAATGAACCCACAGCCGCCCCTGTACCCCAGCAGCGCGATTTTACGCTCCTACGGCGGAGATGTAATCAAACACATTGGCGTCATGCGGGCCGAAGTCTCTTTAAATGGTTGCATTGCCATGCTGAGCTTTTTCGTGGCACGAAAGGGGCGCCAAGCAATCCTAGGACTTGAGGCGAGTGAACGCCTGGGACTGATTTCACGCGTGAACAGCGTGTCGCAAAACAGCTCTGAAGAAGTGGTTGCCAGCTTTCGTCACCTTTTCACTGGCACCGGCTGCGTCAAACGAGTATACCACATGGTGCTTCGCAAGGACGCCACGCCAGTGGTTCAGAGACCTCGTCGAGTGCCACTGGCTTTAGAGGAGCCACTTCGGGAGGAGTTGTCACGTATGGAACAAGCCGGAATAATTGCAAAAATCACTGAGCCAACAGACTGGGTGAGTCCCCTTGTTATCGTACGAAAGAAAGACTGGAAGCTGCGAGTCTGCATGGACCCCAGGAAAATAAATGAGTGCCTCAAGCGCGAGCACTACGCGATGCCGAGGCGGGAAGACATAGAGGCCGAGCTGGCCGGCGCAAGAGTATTCACTCGCCTAGATGCAAACGCAGGGTTTCACCAAATTCCTTTAGATGACGAGACGTCTAGGATATGCACTTTTGCGACACCCTTCGGCCGCTATCGATTTTTGCGACTGCCTTTCGGAATATCATCAGCGTCCGAAGTATTTCAGCAAACCCTAAGTGAAATTTTTGACGCGCTTCCTGGCGTTAGAGTGTATGTCGATGACATACTCGTGTGGGGCAATTCCCAACAAGAGCACGACCAACGTCTAAGATCAGTGCTAGAAGCGGCAGAACGTGCGGGCCTTACGTTCAATCCAGCAAAGTGCGAGTTTGGCGTTCAACAAATTGAATTCCTGGGCGACGTAATAAACGAAGAAGGAATCCGTCCTAATGCATCCCATGTTGAGTGCATGTTGCAGATGGCACCCCCTAGTGATAAACTAGCAGTTCAACGCATGCTGGGTGTCGTGAACTATTTTGGAAAGTTTTTGCCAACACTAGCAGAAAGGACAACGCTTCTCAGAAGCTTGCTAAAAAAAGACTGTTTTCGAATGGTCGGCAAATCACGAAAAAGAGTGGAGAGCGCTGTGCGACAGCCTTAGCAAGCAGCCCTTGCTATCAGTTTTTGACCCTGAAAAAGAAACCAGGTTATCATGCGATGCGTCACAAAACGGAATCGGTGCTGCCTTGCTGCAGTATCACAACGGTGCATGGAAACCGGTTGCGTACGCCTCCAGAGTGCTTACTGATACGCAGCAACGCTATTCACAAATTGAAAAGGAAGCAATGGCCATAGTTTTCGGCTGCGAGAAATTTCACCATTTCATGTATGGGCGGAAGGTTGTCGTTGAGACTGACCATCGTCCGTTGATCTCCATATCACAGAAGGCGATCGGTGACATGCCGCCAAGACTGCAGCGATTTTTTTTACGTCTGCTACGCTATGACATTTTAATGCATTATGTTCCAGGAAAACAGCTCCTACTGGCGGACATGCTGTCCAGGGCTTCCGTTAAGGGCGCAGCAGATAACGCAGACAACAACAACGACGACGTCGAAGTGCACGCAGTAAGTGTGGTTGATTCTCTTGTCAGCGAAACCATGTGGAAAGAACTGGCTTCCGAGACACGAAAGGACACGCAGCTCGCCGCTGTGCTAAAGCACCTGGAGAACGGGCAACCAATTGAAGGACCGTTCAAGCCTTTTGCCGCTGAGCTATCGGAAGTAAAAGGGGTTCTCTTGAAAGGCTGTAAGATTGTCATTCCGGCCAGTATGAGGCGCGATATGTTGGCCAGAACTCATCAAGGCCACATGGGAATTAACAAGTGCAAAGAAAGGGCACGGCGCCTGGTGTTCTGGCCAGGAATGAACACTGATATCGAGACGTTTGCACAGGCATGTTCTGTATGTAAAACGTACGCTTACAAGTTGCCGCAAGAGCCTTTGATTATGCGTCCGGTTCCAGACCAACCATGGTACCGCGTCGGCATGGACATTTTTAGCCACGCAGGTCGGTCCTACTTGTGTGTTTATGATGGCCTATCGAATTTTCCCGAAGTCCAACAGCTCGTAGACACTTCAGCAAAAACTACTGTAGATGCAGCAAGTGCCATATTTTCCAGATATGGCATACCTGTAGAGGTATGCACTGATAACGGGCCTCAATTTTCCAGTAGAGATTTTGCCATGTTCTCAGAAGTGTACGATTTCAAACACGTGACCTCAAGCCCGTATTTTCCCCGCTCCAACGGACTCGCCGAAAAGGGGGTACAAGTAGTCAAGAGAATCTTGAAGAAAACAACTGAAGCTAAACGAGACTTTTGGCTTGGTCTTCTCGCTTACAGGTCAACTCCACTGGAATGCGGCTGGTCACCAGCCGAAATATTACAGGGACGCTCGCTGCGAACAACTCTACCAACCGTTCAGGTCGGACAAAGCCGGCGGGTTGACAAACGCCAGCAAACAGACTACTCAAGAGGGCCACTCGCACCGCTCAACAACGGCGAAACGGTCAGAATAAAAGACAGCTCATCATGGAGAAGAAAGGCTCGGGTTCTTCAGTCGTCTGGTCAACCAAGGTCATACGTTGTCATGACTGAAGACGGGCAACTCTTGCGACGCAACCGCGAGCATCTGCTGCCAACCAGAGAATCTTTTCGCCTTAGCGGTCCTCCTCACGACGACGAAGGTGTTTTTCAAGAATACGCTGCCCCTGCCAGCACACAACACGACCCAGAGGCGGCGCAAAACCCAAACAGCACAGCGAGCATTGTGCCGACAGTTCCGCAACAAGCAGCTGCTCCAAGGACTACAAGACAACGCAGACCACCTCGGCGCTTAATGTATGACGCGAACTTTCAACAAGTGCCGTGACTGTATTCAGTGCTCTGATCTTTGCTGTAGTTTTGGATGTGCAGTGATTCTTTAACTTTCTTTTTGTTCTCCCGAGCTAAAAGCGCTCCTTGTCCTAAGTTTTTTTTTTTTTTTCGTTACGAAGGGGGATGTATCGTAATCTGTATCTAATCTGCTCAGCATGCAGCGCGCTCTGTGTTCATGGCACGATACGCCCCCATGTGATAAGGGCGTTACCCGCCTGTTCACAACGTGTATAAAACCAGTGCTGAATAAACGCTGGGTCTCACTTTTGCCCAGCAAGTGACACACGACGTGTCGTCGTCTGCTCCACTCGATGCAGAAGATAACATAATTCATAGGCTATGACGGCCCTGCAGGCGTCATTCATGATGTGGATCTTTCCGAGCGAACTGACGACTTGAGCGATGCGAATAAAGCCAACAAAAATGGCATGATCGCGGAGATGACCAAAACTTCGCTTCCTTCCCATATATATCAAACACGTCTATTTCTACCATCCACTTAGGCCTGAATTATTGCAAGTACTAGAAGACTGGCCACGCAAGAATCCCCAACTCAGTGTCGAGAGTCCGCGGTGCGCTGAATCTCATTCTGATGACACTTTGAACGCAAACGCCCTAAAGTGTTCTAACTCTCTTTTTGTAATGATGCCACATCAAAGGATTAAAGGATCACTCATGGCCATATTTCGACTCACCTATCAGTCTAATCCTTCGGACTTACACCTAACTGTGCGTCTGAGCGTGAGTCACTCAAGGAGTCCGAGGCTCAGTCGATGTGGATTAAAGGGGACATGGCTTTCGATTATATGCGCCGAGACGAATCCGAGTAGGCGTGAACCTCAGGCTGCGCGAGTAGAAGTGAGTACTAGTATAAGCGAATCGGAATAAGCACAGGAGAGCTAAATCCAAAGCGAATCTCAGTGTGAATGACTATTTGGTGCCACAATAAATGAAATATGACGGCAAACGTATCCAAGGGTACAGCCGTACAGCGCGCAATGCAAAATTTGACATGCGATTATGTGCAATTCAAACTGTTTCGACAGTCGCACCGGAAAGAAAGCTTTAAAAGGGTATTTACTCGTTAATATATTATTACGTCCTTCTTTAAAGCTACGCGCCGTGGTTGCTCAGTGGCTATGGTGCTGTGCTGCTGAGCACGAGGTCGCGGGATCGAATCCCGGCCACGGCGGCCGCATTTCGGTGGGGGCGAAATGCGAAAACACCCGTGTGCTTAGATTTAGGTGCACGTTAAAGAACCCCAGGTGGTCAAAATTTCCGGAGTCCTCCACTACGGCGTGCCTCATAATCAAAAAGTGGTTTTGGCACGTAAAACCCCAAATATTATTATTATTCTTTAAAGCTTCGTAACATATGTATTGCAGGGCTTGAAGCAAAACAGTAGCACGTAACTTTTTTGAGTCACGGCACGACAACACATTACAGGAAATGATCGGCCTAGATAATCGCCTCGCACTATAATTTATTTTATTGTTCAATTCATGCGGCACGTGATATGGGCGCCTATAAATTTGATCACTTCGAGTTTGCGTTCAAGGTGTTCGGTTCGTTTTTCGCTGAAAAATCAAACCCTAAAGCTTATTGTGTTAAAAGATCATGCAGATCCAACGCACATCTTGCAATATATGCAAAGCGTAGCTTCCATGAATCCCTCCATAAAATGCTTGAAATCCTCACATTTCATTGGTGCGCCACTGTCACAAATGAAACTGGCGCATGCGCATGTGCTTTCTCGCAACCATGCTGCGCAATATCCCAAACGCCAAGGCAATCTGAAAGAGCTAGTTGGTCTTGGCACAATAGTAACGTTCGCGCGATAGAAACCCGATGGTTTGAGCATCGGTTTTCAGTGCTGGAGGGCCGAGGCTCGATCGCACCATGGTATGAGCTCTTAGGTGAGATAGCAGCAGGCACCAGTGACAGTGAAATGGTCTCGAAAAAGCTTCGGAAAGAAAGTTCCGCAATAAAGCATTCCCATGTGGAACCCGCAATCGAAGAAGAAAAGCGTTTTGCGGTTTTAATTATCAGTACAAGACAATGGTCTCAATTTATTGTTTGAGCAATGTGCCATGTGTTTCCCACTACACAAAGCATATGAACTAGACCTTCGTGGTAACTTGCTTCTATCAATATCGAAATACAGCGTCATGAGCAGAATAGTTCTAAATAAAAGAATGTTTGGGATGAGAATGAAAGGCAATACTGATGTACACAGTTTGCCGTGACTTGCTATTGATCTGTATCCTTGGTTTCTAGCGTCTTGACTGTGATGAAATAGGCACGCTGTTGCTTGCATCAGTGAACAAACACTTGATGTCAAACAACCTCTACATGTGCAGTCAAAAAGCTAGTAAAGACAGAACTAGGGTGAATAGTCACAAATTAAAACTTTTACGCCACGTGCAATAGAACGCACAGGCGTTGACTTGTGCCTGTGACGAAGTTGCTCGAAATAATGGGTGCCAGAATACGACAATTGTTTTCTAATTCTGCTCCAGGAATATTTTGCATATTTCTACGCTTGAAGATGTCCAATCGCCTTATGTGAAGCTTTGGCATCCCTGGCAAAGTTGTTACTCGAGCCTTCAGGGTACACATGTTGCAAACATTGTTCGGCAGGAAATTGATTGCCACAAGAAATGGCATTCACGCATTACACATACCCACTTGTACTACGACTCGGATAGTGAAGGAGCATATTCATAGCTAAAATTGATGTGCGTCAAATGTTTTCGCTCTGAGAAAACAATTTACCAGCCGTGGTTGCTTAGTGGCAATGGTGATGGGTTGCTAAGCACGAGATTACGGGATCGTATGCCGGCGACGGGGGTCGGATTTTGATAGGGACGAAATGAGAAAACACCCGTGTACTTAGATTATAGTGCACGTTAAAGAACGTCAAGTGCTCAAAATTTCCAGAGTCCCCCACTACGGCGTGCGTCAGAATCAGACCGTGGTTACGGCACGTAAAACTCCATAAGCTAATTCTTTAGGAAACACTTCGCCTAACAAATTTCAGAGCAAAGACTGGTTCATGAATCCTTCCTCCTATTATTTTCCGCTCAAAAGCATCCCGGCATGGGTTTTTTAACTTCGCTTACAACATTCCGTGAGAAGATGTGGTTCTTGGCATTGCGATTGCACGCATCCAGCTTAATCTTGTTTCTCTCACCGGCTCGCAAATTGTCGAAGTTATCGCCCGACGCAAGACGCGCCGCGATAATGAGACCATTCTGGGCTTTTGTAGCCGATTTTCACTGTTGTCTATGTTGTTAGCCGAACCATGTGTAATCAAATTGCATGTGCGACACCAGTAGTGTTCCACCTTGTGCATACTCGCGAGCGCCAACTGGAATTTTAGACCAGCCATTTCTAAATGGCCGACAGGCTTGATTCGCAGATCAGATTTCGAGGATCCACGTATGCGCTCGTCGCTATCGTTCTGCGTGAGTCTAACTTGTTTTCGTGAGTGCAAGTTCATTCAATAAACAGTTGGTTATGTGACTAGCCATAGTACCACGATGTAATTTTTCACTGCCGGATCATCCGACGGCCCGGAAGATTGGCTCGAGAGTTTAAAAAGGGTCTCAGCATATAAAAACTGGGCCTCTGTCTAGAACTTGCGCCATGTATACTTCTCCATGGAAGGCACCGCGTAGACTTGGTTCGTGAACTGGGAATCCACTCTTACAACTTGAGACCTGTTCCGCTGCAAATTCTTAGCACCTTTTACGAGCATCGTACAAAAAGAAACTACTGAAGTTCTAGTTAAAGTCCGAGTTCAGTTGTCTAACAAGAAGAGTGCCATCGGTACGGAGGAGATGAAACGTCTTTTTCTCCACGCCAATCCGGAAACGCCGGAGGAGAACAAAGTTCTCCTTGTCATGCGCTGTGTAAAGTGAAAACTTTTCACCGGAATGATAAGGAACCTGGCGAAGGCTATTAAATAGATTCTTTATGAGGCCACTCGGTTTACGCACTTTTTCGTATCCCATGGCTGCGGAGGACATCAAGGGCAGAAAACGCGAGGGACGAAGCAGAACAAAAGCGGCGCAGTATCCCGTTATGTTTCCAGTATCGCGCTGGGGAGGATAATGAAAAGAAATCAATAAACGCTGAACACTCGAGGCGAGCAGTCTGGCACACGAAAGTTAAGAGTGCAGGTTCCTTCCGAGCTTCCTTTCGAACTTATCGTGCGGGCACGTAAGTGCGTCATTGCCTCGAGTTGCTTCTTGCGGCGAGTCTTAACAGATTTTGGCGAGGAGGACAAATTTAAATATTAAATATGGGGTTTTACTTGCCAAAACCATTTCCTGATTATAAAGCACGCCGTAGTGGGAAACACCAGAAATTTGGACCCACTGGGGTTTTTTAACATGCACCTAAATCTAAGTTGAAATTGAAATGCGGCCGCCATGGCCAGGATTCGATGCCGCGACCTCGTGCTTAGCGGCCCAAGACCATAGCCACTCAGCAACCACGGTGGGGGCGACGATAACAAAAACTTTGGGCATAAGTAACATTCGGGCTATATTGCTGACCTTTGGAACGTTGGAATCATCTCAAGGCGAAGGAGCAGCTTTGACGGAGTACCTAGAGCAACTAAGCTCTTCTTCGGTGCCAACAGGGTTCCTAGCACAAAGAAAAGTGTTGTTGACCTGCTGAGAAGCCAACACCTACTCCCTCATTCAGAATCTCCTTACTCCCAAGACTCCTGACTAGGCATCAATAACGACATATTCAGCCTGATGTCCTTTCACTTTGTTCGCAGGCTATCAGTGGCCGTCTCTCACTTCAAATTTAACAGCCGTGCTCGCCAAGAAGGAGACACCATAAACTATTACCAGGCTGCCTTGAAAAAGCTTTGTTTAGACTGAGAGCGGACCTTCCTTACCTGATGTGCCGAGCTACACAAGAACACGTAAGAGCCGGAGCCTACTGTAACGCAAACGAACGCAGAAAAATGTGATTCAGCCACATGACTTGCAAAACATGAACCATCACGGGCAATAAAACTGTTGTCCTTCATCGCGGTCCTACAGGTGGCAAAGAAACTCCTAAAAATGGAGTTGTACACAGATGCGGGTGTCACGATAATCGGAGAAACCGCTTTCATGTGGATTCCCCCAGCTAAATCTGAAGCCGTCTGACGTGAGGCCCAATAGCTATTTCGGTAGGCTCACTTCCGTGAAGGGGACAGTGACGGTTTCAATCCTCTTAGGGAGGAGTGAATCCAGTCTACTTTTGTTCGTTGCGCCGGGCAGATGCCCGTACTGCTCGGTAAAAATTAGGTAAGAGCTCTTGGCCTTAAGTTGTCTGGCGTCAAGAGTGTTGTCTCCAATTCCAACCTCGCAGATTTTTTGGGAGAGTATGAAGACGTTATTACCGAAGCACTCCGAAAGTTTCAAGGGGTAAAGGCGAAATTATTCTTTAACGAAGGCGCTACTCTAAAATGTTTTCAAGGTCCACAGAGTACCCTTTGAACTTTAAAATAATTTCGTTTAAGAGTTCTAATGAATACAAAGGAAACGCATCATAACGCCAGTTAGACAATCTCATTGGACAGCTCAAATTCTTAAATGATAACAGAGTTCTTTCACCTACGGAGCATGGTCTTCGAAAACCTTTTCTCCGATGTCACCCAAATAACATAGGTTATCAATTCTTTTGCGTATATTCTAGACAAAGCTAGTCAAGTAGATGTAAGGAATTTAGACTTCAGGAAAGCATTTTACCTTGTTGCGCACTCCAAATTGATTGAAAAATTTTGAGTGATTTAGCTTCCTTGTTTTATCATTATTTTGTTTCAGCGTACCTCACGAACGGAAAACAGTTTTTAGGTATTGATTCTTACCATTTCCATGAACTCCCGATTACCTTAGGTGTCCCTCGGGTGGCGTATGAGGGCCTTTATTGTTTTTGTACAAATTATAAACGTTACTTGCTAACCACTGCACCTATTGAAATAAAAATTAACATTGATGATCCTGTGCTGTTGAGTGAAGTAATCGGCCATGGTGATCAGAAAAATTCTGAACAATAACCTTCGAAACATTCTTTCTTGTTGCAGTCGCTGAAATATGGAACTGAATGCTAACAAGACAATCTACATCAAAGTTACTGGGAAATTAAATAGGCTATCGGTTCCTTATGCTCTAGGATTCAAACCACTAAGCATGTTGAGGGAATACATATATACGCGTCGCTATAACAACTAGCCTAAAGTGGAACACCTACATTAGTAACGTATGTGACTCAGCCTTACATAAATTTCGTCTTCTATGTTATAAACTAAAACAAGCTTCCACTGAAACTAAACTTTGACCCAGCACATCACTAATGAGACCATAATTTGAGTATGGCCTCCATGTATTCTATGTATGAGACCCTTACACCCAAACTAACATTAACGCACTAGAAAGAATTCAGCGTAAAGTAGATTAATTTTCGCAAAGTACCAACGGACTGGTTTTCCGACAGCACTAAGAAACAACATTGTATCCGGACACTGGAAATGAAAAGAGAAATCCAGAAGTGAAAATTTCTTTTTCTTCTGAAAAATAACGCATTTACCTTCACTCCCGAGCTTTGTGTAACTCCAATAATAGCACGCCATACACGATATCGTCACGCTGACTCTTTGACATCCTGTAATGCCAGAACTAACGTCTTTAAATGTTCTTTTTTTCCACGCAGAATTACGGATTCGAACAAAATACCTCGGTCGCTACTAACCAGTATTTATTCCACTGACCACCTGAATTATTGCCGTCATAGCTCTCTTGTGAACTGATTACCCAGGTTGATTTTTGCGTTATTGTTCTTCACTTCACTTAAACTGTATTAGTGATTCATACATAAATATATTCACTTCATTTGTTTTGGGAATTCATTGATTACATTGTACAAAGTGCATCACATTGTACTTTGTTCTGCCAGCGGATGGACTGGGTTGGTATTCTGCGCAACTTTAATTTACGTCTGCTAATCTTATTATCCATATTGATGGTTTGACACTATCTTATCTGGCTAGGTAGTAAATTTCTATCAAAAAAGATAAATGCAGCACACTGCAAAACAGTCTGGCTAACATATTATAGGGAGCAGACACTCTGCCATCAGGGTCACTTGAAAATTTTGCCAGGAGTTCATCCTCATTAGCCGGCATCGATCACATAACTAATGTTGACATAATTGTGAAGATTTGTGTTCAGGACATACTCATGACCGCCAATAAGCACGTTTTACTTTGTGATAGCAGCTGACTTCTCAGGGGCAATGAACTGTGGCCATGAACATGCTGAAGATTGACAAGAGGCGAGGCACCTCTTTCCATAGTCTGGCAGCGCAGCCGAAAATGGTTCATTTAACGAGTGGAACCGTGGCCTGTGCAAAATAAAGGTAGAGGTGAGAGCCACTTACAGTGTGGAACATCCTACACTCACGAATGATAGGTAGCAGTAAGCTTACACATAGATGAAAGTGCGCCGGAAAAACATCGAATGGCCATATTTTGCGGGCCCAAGTCAGTTTAATGCACATTTGCTAATGACTGTTAGCAGAATGAACACGAGGATAGAAAGTGAAGCACTTATCAGCAACATAATGCTGGTATTTGTGCTATTGTTTGCTTTAAACTGAAGGCTCATGCCAAACAGGTGATATGAACCAGATAATCAAATAGGGTGGACATACAAAGCAACGGGAAAGTTTCGCTTTCCCAATCCTTCTTGCATTAGTAACGTGATCATAGGCAGCCAGTGAGGAGGCACTCTAGACAAAATTCATTTACGCATTTCTGCTGGCTGCTAGCTGAATATCATATACTATCGTACCTGTGACACTTGTTATTACTTGTCTTACGTGTTCATTTCTACATTCATATTGCTTTTCTTCAGCAAATGTAAAATTTGTACCTAATAAGAAGGAAGTACCCAGTTCTTACCTATAACGTATTCTTCTACAATGCCACTGGTGTTATCACAAACAGACTCTGTGCTTAGCGATCAGCCAACAACAAGCTGTTAGGATTTTTAGGGGTATGTAAGCCGCTTGCATCACAATATATAAAGCAATTTGCTCCGTGAAATCTAGAAATTCTTGCTATTCGCACCAATGTCCAAATGATAAAAAGCAAGGCTGCCCGAAATTCTCATTCATGACATTAGTACTGGCAGGCTTTTCCACATTTCTGGACAAGGCTATATGTCTTGACGCACGTAACTATTATGTTCTCTAAACTCCCCCGCTATAGAACCACGTTCAAGAGTGCAGTAACAACTTCTGAAACAAACGATACATGCACGAAGCAAGAAATGCCGGTGTGATAGGGCTTATATGTAAGGGTACTAAATATGAAAACGCGATCGCCAACATTTCTGTACAGTTCACCTCTGAGCGCATGCACATTGCTTAAAACGAGCACTTCTGCACCCAGCAACGCTGCGACAAATCGGACTTATGTATCACGGTTTGTAGCATGCGAACACATTCGTAACAGCAAGAACGCAGACCGAACGTGGCGGTAACTTCGGCGCATCGCCGCCGGCAAAACGTACCACACGCTGAATGGCGGCGATAACAAGGCGATAAAAACTTATCGCTACTGATCGTATCACTAGTTCGGAAAGTTGCGAAAGGCTGGCGTTTACCACTTCGCGGCAACGAACCGCACACACAAAGACACCAATCGTGTTCGTTTGGTGCGCCAATCGCACACTATGTACTTATTTCGCCACGCATTGAATATGTGTGCTGCTCTGAATGCACGTGTATGTGATGGACTTCTCGTTTGCGACGCGCACGCGTAGCATGGAACAAAAAATCACGAAGTCGACGGCTTCAAATATTTCTTCCGACGCTCTCGTAAACACAACGCAATTCCTGAGCTCCGTCTGTTTCTTTCGGCGATCGCACATACTGACGAGGCCTGGAAGGGTGCACAAGCTCGCTGCCTTCGGTGACTATCTCAGTGGATGCCAGATAACTCTAGTAAAAAATCATAAGGAGGACAAAACTAGATTGTTTCTGACGCGGCTGTAGCCTAGCTCTCGCGTCCCCGCTTCGCTTCGCTTTGAGCAAGCGCCATGTTTGCTGTGATGACACCCGACACCGTCCGCCTGGGTCCAACCAATGAAAGACGAGCAGGCGTGCGGACGAGAAAGTTGCGACCGATCGTACCTTTCCACTAGAGAGCCACGATCACGCGGGCGGACGAGGGCGGAACGGTAGGGCGGATTGAAAGTGTTTGGGCCCTAAGAGCCTATATTGTGGCCACTTCTGGGTACGTAGCGTACCCCGTTGACGCCAAGTTGTTTTGGGAACGCGCAGACGCGTGCCTATTTCTACTCTTAAAGGGTAGAAAATATTGTTTTGGGAATGCGGGAATGCTTGAAAACCACTGTTCCTTCATACCTTGTTTTATTTTTAGGATGCATCCAATATATATTCTGCGCCGTGTACGTAAAATCGAATTGCACTCGTTTTGGAATGCTGCCCATTCACCATTTCCGCTGTTTCGCCTCTGCATGCAGTGTTCCCGTGAGGTCAAAATGCCAAAATTGCACATGCTTGTAATTTACTTTTATTCCATCAAGCTTTTTATACGCTATCGTGGCGGTTAGTGTGCGCAGGCAAAAAAAGATGGCGGCCACGCCAGAGCAAAAAAACAAAAAAAAAACAGCTAAATCATACAGCAAGAGCGCGTAGCCGAGTATGGCCCAGCTGAGTTTAATCGCGAGAAATGTAAAAAAAATATTGTGATAGAAAAAATGTCTTAATAAACAAAAGTAAAATATTCACTGTTTAGTATGGATGGAGGTTAGACACCGCGGGCTCTATAGGCAAATCACGTAACCTTATCTCAGTTCCCTTCTATTCTACCCGTGCTATGCGTAGGCCGCGTGCGGTGAGGACTGAGGAAGAACAGCGCGCCTACGAATAACATCGCGTGAAAAGAAGTGAGAATGTGCGAGGCGACGGCGGGCGATACGTAATACGGATGAAGATGGTGCCGCAAACGCCAAGCGTATGCCCGTTTTCTTATAAACCCCTTACCGACCACACTCATATTGTAATTGTGGGTGATTTCAACTTAGACGTTTTTCGGCCAATCGGAAAATGGTTCGTCGTTTTTCTCTTGGAAAGGTTCGGCATCCAACGATACACAAACATCAGTGCGCCCGCCACGCGTCATTGGTCGCATATAGACCTCAAATCAGCCAGAACTTTTCCAGTGTCGCTACAGAGCGGCTGGTCGCATATCATAGCGAGCGTAAAGCCATAGTCAGCTTGGGGACCAATAATAAATAAAGAAAGCAAACAGAATAAGGTTAAAAATAAAAAGAAGCATTCCGTATGCAATTTAATAAAACAACAAAAATATCGTAATAGAACGAATTTTTTTGCGGTATGTGTCTTTTATTTTCAGTCAGCATATTTATTATCAACATATTTTTTAACACATATACCGCTCCGCTGGCCATGCACGTTCAGAGACTTGAATGGCTCTGACTTTTTTTTGTCAGCTGATGCTGTCCGATGGAGCTTCGTACGGGAGCTATTGCTGCTTACCTGGTACCACAACGTTGCATTAATGCACAAAAAACCCGAAACGAGCATTTATATAGGTCAAAATAAGCATTTCCCCATGTACAAGGGGTCTCGCGTCTACCTAATGAAACTTCTCTTGGAGCAGATTCGATGGAGGCTTGTAAAGATTGCAATTACTTTTTACTAGATAATAAGACTATTACGCACCGAGGCCGCGCACGACGCAGCAGCAGAAGAAAAAAAGTACGCCCCGTCGATCATCCCAACCGGCCTAACGGCCGCGCCTAAAACCAAAACCGGAATCGTGGTTCAAGTCTTAATCCCGTCCGATTGATGCGCTACAGTAAACTCGGGCGGTGGGCCCTATAGGAGTTACAATTGTCTAGTCGGCTCTGGTGGGAGTGTCCGCTCTTGTTGGATATCTCTCTCTATGACATAGAGTTTGCTACATTATTTTATGGAAAACTCTGGTGTTGTAATCGTTGAACCACCATGGGAATGCTGGCAAGTACATGGATATTTCTGTTCTTCGTGCTTGTGGATTCAGACGTTCTTGTAGATTTGTTCATTTTGCTTTATGCCTTCATTGTTGTAAATCCTAGAGGAATCTATGCTTTATTAAGTGCAGAAGATGCTGCGAACACTCAAGATCGCTACTAATTGCAATGGTTCAGCTTGTCGAGCTGGCCAAATCGGCCAAGCTTCTCAAGGCACTGGCTTCCCAGCGATAAATTCATAATAATAATATTTGGGGTTTTACGTGCCAAAACCACTTTCCGATTATGAGGCACGCCGTAGTGGAGGACTCCGGAAATTTTGACCACCTGGGGTTCTTTAACGTGCACCTAAATCTAAGCACACGGGTGTTTTCGCATTTCGCCCCCATCGAAATGCGGCCGCCGTGGCCAGGATTCGATCCCGCGACCTCGTGCTCAGCAGCCCAACACCATAGCCACTGAGCAACCACGGCGGGTCGATAAATTCATAAGCGCGTTATATTGTTACGGAAGGATGAAGGAAGAAAGAGGAAGAAGAAAACCGGAGACGCTGGCTGCTGCGTGTTGTTGGTGGTCAGCCGGACATGCCAGAAGCTGAGAAGGTCGGGCACGTTCTTAAGGGCATCGCTGACGACGCGTTTAATCTGCTCGTGTGCAAGATCTGCTCTACAATTGATGCAATCATTAAAGAATGCCGACGATTCGAGCAGGCCAAAAGCCGACGCGTCTTGCAACCATTCGCCAGACTTCAAAATACTGCCCCAACGTCTATCTGAAGATCAACCCGCACAGCAGCATGCGCCGCCATCACAGGACGTGGTGCGAATTGTTAGACGTGAACTGAATGCAATGGCGCCCACAGATTTCTGTTCGCGTACCCCTGATGCTACCACATTTTCAGTTCCTCTGGTACAAGCCTCCCATCGTTCGCTAGGAACTAGAAAACATTGGTTTGCAGTCTGTGTGTCCTGTCGGCAATCCCAGAGCTAACGAACGCCCTTCTACTATTTTCGCTCCACACCGACGCTCCTCTCCGCGTTATCGCAACCCGACTGAGTGGAGAACTGCGGACGAGCAGCCGATATGTTTCACCTGTCACCGCATTGGTCATGTCGCCCGATACTGTCGCAACTCGTGGCCCTCAATACCTAGCACGCCGACCAACCTGAGCCGTTTGAATAGAAGTACCCGCAATATTTCGCCCACCGCCAAGTTTAACAGCGCCGACAACTCTGCTCGGAGTAAGTGGTACAGCCGCTCACAACCGCCGCGCGTACACCAGTCTCGTTCACCGCGAACACGTCGCCCATCTTCCCGTTCGTCACAGCCACGTCGCCTTTCATCCCTTGTGGCTTTTGGGCGCACCCCTTCGGAAACTAGGAAATGCAGGTGGTGGTGCTGCATTGTCGAATACTGCAGCAAATCCTCTGTCTCTGCGTACAAAGAGAAGCTTAGTTGACGTTAAATTAGACGGCTTAACTGTCCTAGCACTCTTTGACACTGGAGCCCACGTGTCAGTGATGAGTGCTAGGCTACGTAGACATTTAAAGAAAGTCCTCGCTCCAGCAGCTGCCCGAGTGCTTCGTGTGGCCGACGGTGGCGTGCTGGTTGAACTTGGAATGCGTACTGCGCGCGTAAGTATAGCCGCCCGCCCTACATCTGTTCTCTTTGCAGTGATCGGCAACTGCCCTCACGACGTTATCCTTGGATTGGACTTTTTATCTAGTCATTCTGCTCTCATTGACTGCGCAACCGGCGTTCTTCAGTTAGAACTGCCGCAACTCGCCGGTGCTCCGAGTACAGCCCTGCCGCGTTTGTGCCCGCTTCAATATGTGCGTCTGTCACCCGACGCAGTAACTTGCGTCACTTTGACCGCCCAGCCACAGGCTCCTGACGGTGAATATGTGCCTCGCCCCATCATCGACGTGCTTTTGAACGGGAACGTTGCTCTTCCGCATACGTTGGTCACGGTTACTAATAACGACGTCGTTCTGCCGCTTCTGAACTTCAGCCTGTGCACTCAAGTGCTTCCGGCCGGCATGTACATGGCCAGAGTTTATCATCATCATCATCATCATCATCATCATCATCATCATATTCATGTCCACTGCAGGACGAAGGCCTCTCCCTGCGATCTCCAATCACCCCTGTCCTGCGCCAGCCGATTCCAAATAGCACCAGCAAATTTCCTAATTTCGTCACTCCATCAAGTGTTCTGCCGTCCTCTACAGCGCTTCCCTTCTCTTGACACCCATTCTGTTACCCTAATGGTCCAACGGTTATCTAGTCTGCGCATTACATCACCTGCCCAGCGCCATTTTTTCGCTTAATGTCTATTAGAATCTCGTCTATGCCCGTTCGCTCTCTGATCCAGACTGCTCTCTTTCTGTCTCATAAAGTTACGCCAAGCATTGTTCGTTCCATCGCTCTTTGCGCGGTCTTGTTTTCAAGCTTTTTTGTCAGCCTCCAAGTCTCGGCGCCGTATGTCAGCACCGGTAAATTGCAGTGATTGTATTCTTCCCTTTTCAATGATAACGGTAAGCTCCCATTCAGGAGCTCACGATGCCTGCCTATGAGATCCAACCCATTTTTATTCTTCTGTGAATTTCCTTCTCATGGTCCGGGTTCCCTGTGATTAGTTGACCTAGTTAAACGTGCTCCTCCACAGACTCTAGAAGCTTACCTGAGATCATTAAATCTCGTTCCCTTGCCAGGTTACTTATCATTATTTTTGTCTTCTGCATATTAATCTTCAGTCCCGCACTTACACTTTTCATGTTAAAGTCTTCAATCATTTATGTTAACTCGTCTGCATTGTTGCTGAATAAAACAATGTCATTGGCAAACCAAAGGTTGTTGAGGTATTCACCGTCGATCTTTACTGCTAAGCCTTCCCAGTTTAATAGCTCGAATACTTCTAAGCGCGCAGTGAATAACATTGGATAAATTGTGTCTCCTTGTCTGACTCATTTCTTTATAGGTACCTTCCTACTTTTCTTCTGTAGAATTACGGTGGCTGTGGAATCTCTGTAGATATTTTCTAGGGTATTTACGTAAGTGGTCTGTACTCCTTCATTACGCAATGCCTCTATGACTGCTGGTATCTGTCCTGAATCAAATGATTTTTCGTAATCTGTAAAAGCCATATGGAAGCCTAAAAGCAGTGCAGAAGAAACTAGGAATCGGCAAGAATCGGATGTATGCGTTAAGAGACAAAGCCAACAATATCATTACTAATATGGATGATAGTAGCACCTACGAAGATAACGTGAGAGAGAATAGTCTAGAGGAATTCGAAATCCCACAAGTAATGCCGGAAGACGTAAAGAACGCCTTGGGAGCTATGCAAAGGGATAAGGCACCTGGAGAGGATCAAGTAACAGCAGATTAGTTGAAGGATGGTGGGCAGATTGTTCTTGAAAAACTGGCCACCCTGTATACGCAATGCCTCATGACTTTGAGGGTACCGGAATCTTGGAAGAACAATAACATGATCCTAATCCATAAGAAAAGCGACGCCACAGACTTGAAAAATTACAGACCGATCAGCTTACTGTCAGTTGGCTACAAAGTAGTTACTAAGGTAATCGCAAATAGAATTAGGAACACTTTAGAGTTCTGTCCACCAAAAGACCAGGCAGGATTCCATAAAGGCTACTCAACAATCGACCATATTCACACTATCAATCAGGTGATAGAGAAATGTGCGGAATATAACCACCCCCTATATATCCCTGTCATTCATTACGAGAAAGCGTTTGATTCAGTCGAAACCTCACCAGTCATAGAGGCAGTACGGAACCAAAGTGTAGACGAGCCGTATGTAAAAATACTGAAAGATATCTATAGCGGCTCCACAGCCACTGTACTCCTCCATAAAGAAAGCAACGAAATCCTAATAAAGAAAGGAGTCAGGCAGGGAGATACAATCTCTCCAATGCTATTTGCAGCGTGTTTACAGGAGGTATTCAGAGACCTGGATTGGGAAAAATTGGGGATAAGAGTTAATGAAGGATACCTTAGTAACTTGCGATTCGCTGATGATATTGCCTTGCTTAGTAACTCAGGGGACCAACTGCAATGCATGCTCACTGACCTGGAGAGGCAGTGCGGAAGGGTGGGTTTGAAGATCAATCTGCAGAAAACTAAACTAATGTTTAAAGGGGTGGAGACATCAAAATTTTCGTTCATGCGTTTGTTGATTCAAACGTTGCGTCATGCTTCAGGGAGCACGATACACACAGCGGGATTCATATATATCCGATAAATAATTTAATAATAGCATTATTATACCGAGCGATTTCGGTTTCGGTTTCTGGGCTCCGGGGGATGCTATGACGTCACAGAGGAGGAAACGCAACATGGCTTGCTCACGTGGGCCACAAAGAACAGTGACGTAAAACTATGCTGCGTCGTCTGCTCGCGCATACGCGTGCTCTGCTAGCAGAGGTCAACAATTGGTGATTCGAAGTGCATGTCACGATTATTATAATTATTGCGAAGAGCGACAACAATGGTAAGAAATTATTGCGGCTTGTGAGAGTCGGTGATTCATTCCGAAGCGCCGTTTAGCTTTGAGTGAACCGGAAAAGGCCTAGCGACGATATCGTTCGGCGCTGAACGATGAGAGGCGGTGAAGTTGCCGTCGGTGTCAGATTGACCACTCCTCAGTCGCTGATTGGCCGCTTCGCCGTACGGCTGCCGCACAATTGGGTCCCGGGCCCGTCCTCTCTACGGCAAGGAAATCTCGCCGTTCGCGAGCAAAACCGCCGTCGCACGGGCGCCCGCGAACGGCAAACGGCGTGCGGCGAGTTTCCGTGCCGGCAACGTGGACGGGCCCTCACATCGAGAAAGGCCAAGCGAACGAGAGACCGCTCCGAGCTGCCGAAGAGAAGCGGACAACACGAACGCCGCATATCCTGGTCCCTTTCGGAGTCGGCCGGTTAGTGTTACACTCACGCACGGCAACTCGCCGCACGCAGTTTGCCATTCGCGGGCCGCCGTGCGGCGTTCGTGTTGTCCACTTCTCTCCTCTTGTGTCCGTGTCAGTACGCTTTCTTTGCATTAAGAAAGGATTTCTATATGCCTGTAGCTCGGTCATAGTGGAGGCTATGCTCGGTCGCTCGGCTCAGCAGGCTCCGTAATCGGCATTTCATCGCTACTCATCATACGTCACGTTTTTGTGCTAGTGTGCTATGACGTCAATATCTTCGTTCCTCCTCTGTGACGTAATAACTGCCGCGCTAGCGATGGGTCTCGACTACGAGAAGGAGTTTTTAACGACTTTTTGGAGCTGAATTAAAATTATTTTGAAATGTTTGCAGAGTCCAATACCTCGTTCTGGGTGTCCTTGCATACGGAAGCAGCCTACAACATGCTTTTTATAGCCTCAAAATTTGGTGTCCCAACCCCTTTAACAGTCTCGGACGAGAACAGCAGTTTACGATAGGTAGCGAGGCACTGGAAGAGGTAAGGGAATACATCTACTTAGGACAGGTAGCGACTGCGGATCCGGATCGCGAGACTAAAATAATCAGAAGAATAAGAATGGGCTGGGGTGCATTTGGCAGGCATTCTCAGATCATGAGCAGCAGGTGCCATTATCCCTCAAGAGAAAAGTGTATAACAGCTGTGTCTTACCAGTACTCACGTACGGGGCAGAAACCTGGAGGCTTACGAAAAGGGTTCTACTTAAATCGAGGACGACACAACGAGCTATGGAAAGAAGAATGATAGCTGTAACTTTAAGGGATAAGAAAAGAGCAGATTGAGGGAGGGAACAAACGCGAGTTAATGACATCTTAGTTGAAATCAAGAAAAAGAAATGGGCATGGGCAGGACATGTAATGAGGAGGGAAGATAACCGATGGTCATTAAGGGATACGGACTGGATTCCAAGGGAAGGGAAGTGTAGCAGGGGGCGGCAGAAAGTTAGGTGGGCGGATAAGATTAAGAAGTTTGCAGGGACAACATGGCCACAATTAGTACATGACCGGGGTAGTTGGAGAAATATGGGAGAGGCCTTTGCCCTGCAGTGGGCGTAACAAGGCTGATGATGATGATGATATGGAGAGGTCTATTGTATACTGCGGCTTTCTCGATAACCTGGTTAATGGCATGGATGTGATCCATGGTAGAGTAACCTTTCCTGAAGAATAAATTCCAGTGTTGTCCTTATTCTGTTGGAGATTATTTTGGTAATTATTTTATATAGGAGTAAGCTAATGGGCCTGTAGTTCTTTTAGTTCTTTAACGTCGCCCATGTTGTGGATTAGTATAATATTTGCATTCTTCCAGTTTTCTGGGACCCTTGCTGTCGATAGACACTTCGTATAGAGAGCCGCCAGCTTTCCTACCATTATGTCTCCTCCATCTTTGATTAAATTGACTGTTATTCCATCCTCTCCTGCCGCTTTTCCCCGTTTCATGCCTTGCAAGGTGTTTCTGGCCTCATCTCTAGCTATAGGAGGAGTTTCTGCATACTGTTCAGTAATATTTTGGATAGAGCGCTCCTGTGTCATATGGGTACTGTAAAGATCAATATATAATTCTTCCGCTGCTTTTACTATATCTTCCAGATTGCTGATGGTATTACCCTGCTTATCTTTTAGCGCATGCGTCTTGGTTTGTCCTATGCCAAGTTTCCTTCTCAGTGATTTGAGGCTGCGTCCATTTGTTACGGCTTCTTCAGTCTTTCTCACGTCATAGTTTAGAATATTACTTATTTTCACCTTGCTGATCAGTTTTGACAATTCCGCGAATTCTATCTTATCTCTTGAGTTAGACACTTTGATTCTTTGTCCTTTCTTTATTAGGTCCTTTGTTACTTGGGAGAGCTTGCCTACTGGTTGCCTTGGTGCCTTTCCTCCCACTTCAATCGCTGCCTCCGAAGCCACCCTCGTTACGGTTTCATTCATAACCTTTATGCCACCTTCATCATCTCTGTGTTGTAAGGCTGCATACTTGTTTTCAAGTACCAGCTTAAATTTGTCTGCTTTTCCACTACTGCCTCTAAGTTGAGCTGTCTTTTCTAGACCAATTTTACTCTTTCTCTGTTGAAATTCAGGTGGATCCTGGCCCTCACCAACCTATGATCACTGCATTTTACCCTATCTTTTACTTGAACATCCTGCACTATGCTGGGATTGGCAGAAAGTATGAAATCAATTTCATTTCTTGTTTCACTATTAGGGCTTTTCCAGGTCCATTTTCTGTTGCGACGTTTCATGAAAAATGTGTTCATAATTCTCAGCTTATTCTTTTCTGCGAATTCTACCAGCATCTCGGCTCTAGCGTTTCTAGAATCGACAGCGTAGTTGCCAATTGCCTGTTCAGCCGCTTGCTTTTTCCCCACTTTTGCATTGAATTCCCCCATTACTACTGTATACCGCATTTGCACTTTTCTCACCGCTAATTCAACATCTTCATAAAACTGATGTACTTCCTCATCGTCTTGACTGGACGTTGGAGCGTATGTTTGTACTTCCTTTAGTCTATACCTTTTATTGAGTTTGATTACGACTACTGCTACCCTCTCATTGATGCTGTAAAATTCGTCAATGTTGCCCGCTATGTCTTTATGGATTAGGAATCCCACCCCGTATTGCTTCTTATCCGGGAGACCTCTATAGCAGAGGGCATGACCGTTATTCAGCAATATGTAAGCCTCACCAGGTCTTCTAATTTCACTAAGGGCGAAAATATCGCATACAATGCCTGATAGTTCTTCGAAGAGTCATGCTAAGCTTTCCTCACTCGAGAGGGTTCGGGTGTTAAACGTTGCAAGGGTCAGTTTGAATTCGCGGCCTGGCCAGCGTTTCTAGTGGTTGCGAATTTGACATTGAGAGTCTGAATGCCGAGAGTGGCTTCATAACGCCAATTGCTGCTGACAGATCTGGTTCCTTAACGGATGACTTCGCGAAAATTATTGCACCTGACCTCACCTCTGTACAGGCCACGGACATACGCCTCCTGCTTGAATCGTACAGTCACATCGTTGATTACGGCGAGAGGCCTTTAGGCCAAACATCTGTTGTTCAACACCATATAAAAAGTGCAAATACGAATCCTATTCGTTGGCATCCCTATCATGTATCACATGCTGAACGTCGAGTCATAGAATCAGAAGTGGACAAAATGCTCCACAAAGGTGTCATAGAGCCATCAGCCAGCCCTTGGGCTTCTCCTGTCGTCTTTGTGAAAAAGAAAGATGGTACCTGGCGTTCTTGCCTCGATTATCGCCACTTGAACAAGATAACGCGAAAAGACGTCTACCCACTACCCCGCATCGATGATGCCTTGGACTGCTTGCACCGAGCTAAATATTTCTGGTCCATCGATCTTCGATCCGGCTACTGGCAGATTTCCATTGATAAAATGGACGGCGAGAAGGCGGCCTTCCTCACGCCGGATGGCTTATATCAGTTCAAAGTCATGCCCTTTGGCCTATGCAGTGCTCCTGCGACAAGTGAACGCATGATGGACTCTCTTCTGAGGGGCTACAAATAGAACACCTATCTTTGTTACCTTGACGACGTGATTGTTCTTTCTCCCACGTTCGGCAGCCACCTTACCCGACTTGCTGCAATTCTTCCGGTCTTCCCAAAAGCCGGCCTTCAACTAACCTCCACGAAGTGTCAGTTCGGGCGCTGTCAGATCACCATGTTCGGACACCTCGTTGACGCATCCGGTGTACAACCAGATCCGGAAAAAGTTTGCGCCGTACGCCGTTTCCGTGTGCTACGTTCTGCTTATGACGTGCGCTGCTTTGTCGGCTTGTGTTCTTACTTTCACCGTTTCGTCAAAAACTTCGCCGACGTTGCTGGGCCTTTGACAGATGTAAAGAAGAACACGCCATTCTCATGGGGCCCAGCGAAGGCTGACGCGTTCGCCGCTCTCATCGAGTTTCTGAACACCCCTCTCATACTTGCCCAATTTTATCCGTCTGCGCCGACCGAAGTACACACTGACGCAAGCGGCTATGGCATCTGCGCTTTTCTCGCCCAACACCAGAATGGTACGAAGTGCGTGATCGCTCACGCCAGCCGCCTGCTGTCCCCTGCCTAGAGAAAGTACTCCATCACCGAGCCGGAGTGCGTGGCTTTAGTTTGCGCTGTCGCCAAGTTCCGGCCATATTTGTACGGCCGCACGTTTTCGGTCGTCACAGACCACGACGCTCTCTGCTGGCTGTTTTCCCTACGGGACACGACTGGACGGCTTGGTCACTGGGCGTTGCGGCTCCAGGAATTTTCATTTAGTGTCCAGTACAAGACTGGATGCCTCCACAAGGACGTTGACTGCCTCTTGCGTCACCCCGCAGCATTCGCGATCCTGCTGCGCACGATCCGGTGACCTGCGTGATGGCATTGACTGACATAACCGACATGTGCGCTGAACAACAAGGCGACGCAACCTTACGGTCCATCATAGACCTCAGACTCTGCCCAGGCGGCGCTGCGGAAAAACCCGTCACCAGTGCCCCCATCGCAGCCTTGGCGCGAACTGAGTAGTGCAAGAAGAGCCGTCCGCAAGCAAAGGTGCATAGGCCACAATGGACCCTTCTCTTTCGTTTGTGTTGAGGCACGGTTTCCTAAAAATCAAGGACCTGGAAAGCTTCTTCCGCCCATCCACGCTTCGGAAAGCAAACTCGGCAGTGCGAAGCACGTGTACAATATAAAATAAAGCCTCAAGTGTTCTTTCGGCGTGCTGCAACTCGCAAGTACAGATAGCATCAGGTTTGTCCATAGGCATATCGGCATAAAAATCTGAGCATTTCAAATTGGTTCATATTGAATATGTCCTGAACCCAAGACTTTTGTATCTCCTATATCTTTATGTATTTTATCGTAATGTTTTGTCTCGCGATTATTTACAGAGAGTAAATCCTTTCATAGCCTTTTCCAGGGCAGCAAACAGCGTGCGATCATAACGAAAGTAAGCTTCCTACGGTACCTACGCGCTGCATCTTTCTTTCTTGCAGGAGCTACATCATCACTCAGTACCTTACTTTGAACTTTTCGCAGACGCTGCGAGTAACAAGCGCGCACAGCTAAATGTAAATAAACGCGACATTTTTTCTTTGCACACATGCGTTACTTCGCAATTACTCATCCAGTGATCCTAGAGCAACTTTATTTCTCACATTTGATAAACGAAGTCGAACAGGCTCAGCACATTGCGAAGTGTGCATGTTGTATCGGCGCAGGACTTACAAAATATCGAAAATAGAAATGAGCTCGCGATACAGTGATGCTCTAGAATAGGATTTTGAATTCATAAATGAACCAAAATGTTTGGTTAAGCTGACCTGCCAAATCTCTCCGTTCCACTTGTTGAGACAAGTGGAGGCGGACGTCTGTTAAAAAGTGGAGATGTCCATGGCACATAAGCAGGATGGTTCGCAACGTTGTTTTTTCTGTTACCAACGAAGTGGCGGCTGCAGATTAAGTTTTCGCTTGGTAACCGCGGTCCTTTGTCAGGGCTACGCAACAAAATTACAGAAGAACGAAACTGTCGCACTATCTCATGCGAGCCGCGGTGTTTTGGGGAATGCAACTAATTCGATTACCCAACAGGTCCAACGGCCCGTATCCAGTGCTCTCGCCTTTCCCCTTCATACTATCGCGATGGAAATCGGTGAAGCTGAACGTTGTTATGTCGTCCTTCACGTTCATGGCAATTTACAACGCAACAGTAGCGTCGATTGCGGCGTTTCTTCGTAGCTCGCGGAGCTATCGCGATTACTGTCGTTTCCGCCGTCAGTCTGAAGAGTGAGCCAGTAAGCGCTTTATGGCAGTTCGGCGGCGCGTCCGACTAGCGTAGAAATTGATAGCTCTCTGTCTGGGTGTCAAATGCGCAAAACACACGCAATATGGACTAAAATCTAGTTAAATTGTTGTTTCGCAGTCGCTAGCTGCATAGGCAACTTATCAAGGGAGAAGGGCTTCGCACTACTCAATTCCTGCCTCTTCGCACCGGCAGGTGGCGCTACGCGTCTTCCAAAACTCCAGAGTCTGACGTCCATCGCCGGAGTGCAATCTGGCAGCACCGACGGCACATGCCGCATGTTCGTGCTGCACGACGGCATCCTCTGCCACCGCAATATCAACCCTGACGGCCCCCAGTTGCTCCTTGTCCTTCCGCGTCATCTGTGATCCGCCGTTCTCGAACAACTTCACGATGCACCGATGGCAGGACACTTTGGAGTTTTGCGTACATACGACTGCATACGACGCCGGTTCTTCTGGCCGCGTCTCTATCGCTCTTTGCGTCGTTATGTCGCAACTTGCGAATTCTGTCAGCGCCGGAAGAAACCTCCCCTGCCACCTGTCGGACGACTCCAGCCAATTGAAATTTCCTCTGAATCGTTCTTTCGTGTAGGCCTTGACCTGCTTGGCCCTTTTCCGATAACGACTAGAGGGAACAAGTGAATCGCCGTCGCTACTGCTTACGCGACACGCTACATGATAACAAAGGCGTTGCCGACTAGTTGCGCAACTAATGTCGCCGATTTTCTCCTCTACGACCTCATTCTCCACCACGGTGCACCTCGACAGTTACTTACAGACCGCAGCCGCTCGTTCTTATCTCGAGTTGTCGACGACCTCCTCCGCTCTTGTGCCTTTGAGTACAAGCTGTCATCCGCCTACCACCCACAAACGAACGGTCTTACGGAACGTCTCAACCGAACCTATCACAGAGATGCTGTCGATTTACGTGTTCAACGATCACCGCGACTGGGACGCCACGCTGCCTTACGTGACGTTCGCGTATAACTCGTCTCGACATGACACCCCGCGGCAAGATATTCAGCCTTCTATCTCTTGTATGATCGCGACCACACACTGCCGTTTGACGCCATCCTCCCTTTTGGGCCACGTGTTGGAACTGATTACGCTCGTGATGTCATCGATCGCGCTCACATGGCACGGCAAGTCGCCCGATCTCGTTTATTAGCCTCGCAGCGTATACAAAAAGAGCGTTACGACCGCTGCCATCGCGATGTTAAGTTCGCACCAGGTGCTTGGGCGCTGCTCTGATCACCATGTCGTCGGGTTGGCCTCTCCCAAAAACTTCTGTCTCGCTACACGGGGCCTCATGAAGTCCTCCGCCAAGTTAACGACGTAAACTACGAGATTTCGCCGCTACACTTTGATGCATCCTCAACTGAGACGCCTGTAGACGTCATGCACGTTTCGCGGCTGAAGCCATACTTCGCTCGCAATTCTTCACCTGCCATGCGCCGAGACGGCGCTTTGCCACCCGGGGGTCGTGTTACGGAAGGATGAAGAAAGAGAGAGGAAGAAGATCGGAGACGCTCGCTGCTGCGTATTGTTGGTGGTCAGCCATCTTGTCTACGCTGACTCATCCTGTATATATATTGTAAATACAGTCTTTATATACTCCTAACATCCCCGTAACAATATGTCGCTTGTCAATGCATGCGTACGTGGCATAATGGTTTCAATATCGAGCTGCTTTTCTAAAGGTCCTGTGCTCAAATCCTGCCATCGAACAATTTGAATGACGTTTATTAAATTGTTTATTACGGAGTACATATTTGAAGATGACGAGCTTACAAAGTCACGAAGCCTCTTAAAGCTAGAAGGAAGTAGTTTAGAAAAATTCATTTACTTCCCGTAACTCCTATGCTGGCTCAACCGCTCCCGTCTCGGCTCCTGTAGACACTAACGACAGAGTTCCTTCTGGTAATTATTGTATGAAAGTCTAGCCAGAGCGAGTGGCTTCAGCTGAGCTTCAACTTGCCGTGCTCGCTCCGCAGCTGCCCGCTGTGCGATCTAGTGAATCGTACACCAGGGAGAGCCCGACCTCTAGCTCGAAGAGATCCTTCACTGTCGCCTGTTGGGACGTTGGCGCAATGCAGCGGTGGTGGAGTAGTTAGCGGGCTCGGCTATGGAGCTGCAGCAGTGACGGTGCGAAAGAGCATCGAATACTCACAGCATACTCATCAGTGAAATAAGACTCGCCCTTGCAGGATTCATTTAACCATGTATCCATTGTGCAAACATAACTAGAACCAAGTGCATTTGCAGAAAAAAAGTAGCCCTAGTTCCTAAACCTCTCGTAGTTTGGTAAGAAACATTAACCAAACTCCCCGTCATATCGCTAAAATATTGAAAAAAGTACCAAGAGGGAAACAGCCTTTCAATGTAAGGGCGAAGCACGCAACCGTTTGGCCAAATATCGGGCTTGTTGACAAGTTGGAGAGATTCATCGTCCAAATATATATAGGAAACCAACTGTACGTGGGGTACCTTGTTTTCAGCTGCGTGCTCTTAAGCGTCTTCTCGTCGACTAGGCCTCCGAGAAGTCTCTGGATGTCGGATGCAGATGTAGTGGAAGCCAAACGAGACTCAAAAAGGTATGTTGCTGTTGAAGGCTTGGGCTCGACTTTGAGAGAGAAGTCGTCAGTAATACCGAACACGGCTGGACAACGTGTCCGCCCTATGCTGCAGCAAGCTCTCGTCGCATCGCCGAACGTGGTCGAACAGCAGAACAGTCGCTGCTGCCAATGCCTGAATGTCCAAGATACGTGCCGGCAACGTCAGTGAACGACCACTTTTCAGCAGTGGAAGCTTCTTGCAGTGTGCTCCCGCGTAACGGCAACCTTATTTATTATTTATTTATTTATTTATTTATTTATTTACTTATGGTATCCTCAAGGCGCGAAAGTATTAATGATAGGAGTGGGAAAACGGGAAGCATAACAATGAAATACGAAAAATAAACAACAAGATGATAATCTTATGAGGTGGCAATGTATGATATTAGGTGCTTCCAATGGCTGAGGCCATTGGCCCAACACTTTTGTCATGTACTGTTTTCACGGAGATCAATCAATAAAGAATCAATCAATCAATCAATCGATCAATCAAAATCAGTACCAGTGGAGACGCTGCCACTCAGAGAAATCCCCACCTCACAACGGGACACATTTCCAGCATGAAGCTCGAAAAATTCGCACACCAAGATATCAATATGAGCACCCGTCGATTCAAGCCACTGAAGAACCTACGCGGAAAGATCAGTAATATCAAATGCTGTGACGGACAGCCGATCTGTTCGGGGCTCCCTGCTGTCGAATTCGGATGCTTCGCGCAGGTGGCACACTCGTTTTATATAGCTACACCGTTATCCATCGAAACGCTGTACTCCTCAGCCTCCATGTGAAGATATCTTTAGTGAAGTCACTCTTTGCAAGAAGCATATGATAAAAAATTGACGAAGAACTTCTCCAGTAGTTGCCTAAGTATGCATAAGCAATGTGGCATTTGCTCAGCTCCACGTAGTCCGGTGTCATGCTTGATTCGACCAGTATAAATCCTTATCAACCCGCATTCATCGTGCGTTTAAGTTCCATAGCGAACATGATAAGGCAAGTTAAATTAAGATAGAGCTCATTACGGCCCTCGAAACCATGATCATTGTTGCTAATTAAGGTCAAGCTAATCCGACACAGTTAGTTCAGATAGCGAATTAGGACACACAAACCCTAGACTTCTAATAGGAGTGATTGCCTTTGGTGTTAATGAAGATGAACTAAGGTTAATTTAGTGAAGCTTTAGGAAAATCCACCATTACTTTTGCTTAGGAGAGTATGCAAGGGTTTTTTTGGTGATTCAGATGTTATTTATTGAAACCTATGCTAATCTATCTGTTGTATCGGTGATTTCAATGATTTGAGCACTGTTCGCTTGACTTTTCTGAGTGCTTGTAGCCCCTGCCTTAAGTGCGTATGAGTCATTGCATTTTTTTCTTGCTTACGGGGAGAGCGAGAGAGACAAAGCGGTTTATTTGCACCCGTCAGAGAGTATAGGTGATCGGGGTGAGACGCAGCTCCCCCTTTCACCGTCCACCTCCCCCCTAGACGTCGGCCGGAACTAGTTGGCTTCTGGCGGTGGCCTGGGCTTGACCGATGACTTGCTTTTCAGCTTGTTCTTCCTGGCTACGAAGGGAGGATTCCCATGACTCTTTGCTCCCATGTTGACCGTTTAGCGCTGGCCAAGTCCAGAGCATGTGATTTAGGGTGGCTATGCCTTCACAGTTTTTGCATTTGGAAGAGTGCTCCTCAGGATGCCATTTGTGTAGGATATATACCGGTTTGGGAAGGTACCCGTCTGCAGTTTTCGCCAGATTACTTCTTCCTTCTTTGTGAGAGATTTAGGGGGGGGGGGGCAGGGAGGGTTATTCTGGCGATTCTATAGTGTTCTAGAATTTTCTGTATTTGGTTAAGTCTCATTTTTGGATAGGGAGTAGCCTGCCTGCGCTGGGGCACGGTGTGTGAGTCCTCGGGCGACCTCGTTGGCGATATCGTTCCCTGCGAGTCCACTATGGGCGGGCGCCTATATTATTCTAATTAGGTCGTTGGGTACATTCTTCTTACCTGCCTGCAGAATTTGCCGGCCTCTTCGCACACCTTGCCGGTGTCATAGGCTTTGAGGGCAGTTTTAGAATGGGTAATAATGATTCTAGTTGATGGGTTTGTGATTGCCACTACAATCGCCGCCATTTCTGCCTGCTCTGGTGAAGAGTGTCTCACGCTACAGCTCGAGATTAGCTCGCCTTTTTCGCTCACTACTACTGCAGCGTAGTGCGCCTCTGGTTACTGTGCATAACAAGACGACTACAACATCTACAGATCTAGTGGCAGACAGAGAGGCCTTTCAATATTATGCGACAGGCTCCTCAAATATGGACAGTCTTCAGTGATGCAAAATCGGCTCTTCAACTACTTAGAGTGGTGTTGAAAAAAATCGCTTACAGAGTGTTGGCTCTTCAAACTGCCGAGCTCTACACTTTAGCGCAGGAAAACGGCCACCACATCACATTTCAGTGGATTCCCAGTCACTGTGACATACAGGGCAACGAACTGGCCGACGCCGAAGCGAAGAAAGCACTCGAAGAACGAGAGTCACTGCTTTCAATTCCTTTTTCAAGAGCGGACGCCAACTGTCTCCTCTCCAGTGTCATCCGAAAATTGACAGGAAAGCACTGGGTCAATCCGGATAATCGCCACAGACGACTCCAGAGATTGGACCCTACTATGAATTTTAGGCTACCACCGAAAATTCAACGCAGCTGTGCCAGTCTTCTGCACTGACTAAGGCTGGGGGTATCGTTTACGCGCGGATAGCTGCACGTCATGCGACGCACCGAGTCTCCACACGGTGAGGTGCGCAATGTGACTGAGACTATAGGTCATGTCCTTTGCGATTGCCTTAAGTACGTGGAAGAGCGTGAAAGGTTGGACAACGACCTCACGCGTCTCGACAGCGCCCCGTTGTCGGAGGACGTTATTCTAGGCCCTTGGCCAAATGCTCAATCGAGTGTCAAAGCCATCCAGGCATTACTGAACTTTCTGAAAAGTACGGGCCTGGATTGCAGATTTGAGCATGCCAAATTGCTTGCCATATGTTCTACATCTGCCTTCTATCATCTTCGTCACCCATCATGCACCTCTTTCTTCCCTCTTTCTTTCCTTCTTCCCCTTCCCCCAATGCCGACTAGCTGGCTAGAGGAACATACCTCAGGCCGACCTCTCGGCATTTCGTATCATTAAACTTGTCTCTCTCTCTCTCTCTCTGGGTACTCTGCCGCACCGATGTACCCTAGCCCTTGTGTTTTGAGAAGGGAGCTTTGGAGTCTTTGGACTCTGCTTCTCCTGCGTTCCGCGTTGTGCATGGGGTGCATGTTCCTTGGGAGGGGGGGGTATTCTTAATCTGTGGGTAATTTATTTGGCGATAGCGGCTACCCCTCTCGCGATTCTGAGCGATTCCTTAACCGGGTATGAGCCATTAATTGTCTGACGTGGCAGAGAAACTTCTCGTTAGATAAGCATATAAGTGATTACGCATTTACAAATTCTGCTTTCGCTGAATCGGCATAGAGCAGCGCGCACACACCAGCGCCTCGTCCTCCGTGTAGTTTTCCTTCTTCGTAATCTAAGCTCCCGGCTGACAACGGTCGTGTGGCAGGCTAATGCGCGATGCCAATTCTACTTGTGGCATTGCACCAATACGTTCACAATTGCCTATCGTAAACCTCAGCACTTTCTTCGGTGCCGGTTGGCCTGTCAATGGATCGACTGTGCCAGTTCGTTCTTTCCTTTTTTGCTGTGATGGTGATCGGGCTTCAACATACATAAATTCGATATGAAAAGTGTTAATGGTCGTGGCAGCGCGAGCGAAGAGCCGTTTTCTGATGAAGAGACGTGTCATTAAAACGCCAGAACGTCTGTTCGAGGCAAATGTCGAGGCTTCACTTTTGTTCGTGAAACAAAGCACCCGTATTTAATAACACCGCTGCTACAAATGGTTGGACTACAACCAATCGCCCATGAGAGCCCCTACCGTCAAGGCCCATACCTAAAAATATCTCACACCATAGGTACCATTCGTCAAAACCCTAAAAATATATCATCATCATCATCATCATCATCATCATCATCATCAGCCTATAATGTTCACTTCAGGACCAAAGCCTGTCCCTGCGATCTGCAATTACCCCTGTCCTGCGCCAGCCAATTCCTACAGCACCCGCGAATTTTCTAATTTCGTCGCACCATCGATCTAGTCTTCTGCCGTCCTCTACTGCGCTTCCATTCTCTTGGTACGCATTCTGTCAGCCTAATGGTCCGACGGTTATCTAGTCTGTGCATTACGTGACCTACCCAGTGCCATTTTTTTCTCTTAATGTCTATTAGAATATCGTCTATACCAGCTTGCTCTCTGATGGAAATCGCTCTCTTTCTGTCTTTTAAAGTTATGCCTAGCATTCTTCGTTCCATCGCTCTTTGCGCGGTCCTTAACTCGTTCTCAAGCTTCTTTGTCAGCCTCCAAGTTTCTGCGCCGTATGTCAGCACCGGTACAATGCGCTGATTGTATACTTTCCTTTAGAATGATAACGGTAAGCTCCCTGTCAGGAGCTCACGATGTCTGCGGTATGCGATCCAACCAATTTTTATTCTTCTGTGAATTTCCTTCTCATGGTCAGGGTTCCCTGTGGTTAGTTCACCTAGGTAAACGCACTCATCCACAGACTCTAGAAGCTGACTTGCGATCTTGAACTCTTGTTCCCTTGCCAGGTGATTTATCATTATCTTTGTCTTCTTCATATTAATCTTCCGCCCCACTCTTACACTCTCCCTGTTGAGGTCCTCAATCATTTGTTGTAATTCGTCTGCATTGTGGCTGAATAGAATAATGTCATCGGCAAACCGAAGGTTGTTGAGGCATTCACCGTTGATGTTTACTCCTAAGCTTTCCAAGTTTAATATTTTGAATACTTCTTCTAAGCACGCAGCGAATAGCATTGGAGAGATTTCGCCTCCTTGCCTGACCCCTTTCCTTATGGGTATCTTCTTACTTTTCTTGTAGAGAATTAAGGCGGTTGTGGAATCTTTGTCGATATTTTCCACGGCTTTTACGTAAGCGGTCTGTACTCCTTGATCACGCGATGCCTCTATGAATGACTAAACAATATATGACAGCACAAATAATGTAACACAATATGGCACATGGACGACACATGCTTTCCAACTCTTCCTCTACTCTCAACGACGACTCTTGGCCTTGACGCTCTTCGGCAACGCGGGTCCGTACTACCTCTTCCCACATAATATGGTTGGTTTTCGGCCCAGCCTATCGACGCAGTAGGTTATGCTAATGCTAAGGAAGGAAATCTTTGATAGCGGCACCCGGGACGTGAGAGGGATTGTCGTGCTGGATCTCACTAAGGCGCTCGAACAGTGTAACATAGATACGTTCTGCAAGCCACGGCCGGCATAGGCCTGGGAGTCAAATTCCAGGCCTTTGTCAGCTCCTTTCTCATGAATAGAACTGCTAGTATTCAGGTTGGGTAGATTCGGTCGAGCGTTTACAGACTGGAGGCTCGGGGTACCCCTCAGAGATCAGTCGTATCGCCACTGCTTTACAATACTGTGACGTGGTGGTGACGTTGAAGAACACAGTAGCAAATACTGTGAAAGAAAAACTAACTTTTATTGGGTGAACCTGTGCCCACAAAACAGGCTACACTTACAGCACAATGATAGCGCCGAACACACTCGGCGATCGCCGAAAATTTGATCAGCGGGTCGAACGCGTCGGCTTTTATACGGCAGTCGTCGAACGTTCCAGAGTAATCGCTTGGACCCGCGTGTCTTCCACAGAGTTCTACACCATTCGCGTCACGCGATGAAATCAGATAACATAAGGTTCGGCGATAACAGACAGCGGATAGAAGCATCGATAACTTTCCAGAAATTTCAGATAGATGCAGGCGCGTCCCGCGCTGTGCGATTATACTTGTTAGGCGGCGAAACGTGTCCCCGATAAAGACAAGTACACGTGTCTATAACCCCTCTTAGAAATCATCAACCCGATGCTGCAAACAAACGAAAGTAATAAAGAAGCACTCGTAGCAAAGAAAATAACATAAGGAAAGTTCGTCAGCGTCCGAAAAAGGGTTTAAGACGCACCAAATGGACCACTTCAGATCGTGTGCGGCGCCGCTGTGAATGCGAAATGCCGTCTGGCATGACCTCATAGTCGAGTGCGCCAATACGTCGAATGACCTTGTAGGGTCCGAAATACCGTCGAAGTAGTTTCTCACTGAGTCCTCCTCGGCGTATCGGGGTCCAATCCCAAACACGGCCACCAGGCTGGTACTCGACGAAGCGTCGTCGGAGGTTGTAGTGTCGGCTCTCGGTACGCTGCTGGTTCTTGATCCGTAGGCGGGCGAATTCTCGAGCATCTTCGGCGTGTTGGAGATAGCTAGCGACGTCAACATTCTCTTCGTCAGTGACGTGCGGCAGCATGGCGCCGAGCGTCGTCGTTGGGTTTCTGTCGTAAACCAGCTTAAACGGCATGATCTGTGTTGTACCTTGCACCGCGGCGTTGTAAGCAAAGGTTACGTACGGCAGGACCACGTCCCACGTCTTCTGCTCGACGTCTACGTACATTGCTAGCATATCGGCGAGGGTCTTGTTCAGGCGCTCCATGAGACCATTCGTCTGCGGGTGGTAGGCAGTTGTCCTCCTGTGGCTTGTCTGGCTGTATTGCAATATGGCTTGGCTGAGCTCTGCCGTAAAAGCCGTTCCTCTGTCGGTGATGAGGACTTCTGGAGCACCATGTCGCAGCAGGATGTTTTCGACGAAAAATTTCGCCACTTCGGCTGCGCTGCCTTTCGGTAGAGCTTTAGTTTCAGCGAAGCGGGTGAGATAGTCCGTCGCCACGACGATCCACTTATTTCCGGAAGCTGATGTCGAAAATGGTCCCAACAAGTTCATCCCGATCTGCTGAAAAGGTCGGTAAGGAGACTGGATCGGCTGTAGTAATCCCGCTGGCCTTGTCGGTGGTGTCTTGCGTCGCTGACAGTCGCGGCATGTATTGACGTAACGAGCGACATCGGCGGTTAGGCGCGGCCTGTAATACCTTTCTTGTATCCTCGATAGCGTCCGACAGAAGCCGAGGTGCCCAGCGGTCGGATCGTCATGTAGCGCATGCAGTACTTCTGCACGCAGCGCCGATGGAACAACAAGGTAGTTGGCGTGGACTGGTGAGAAGTTCTTCTTCACAAGTAGGTTGCTTTGAAGCGTGAGCGAAGACAATCCACGCTTAAATGCCCTAGGGACAATGTCGGTGTGCCTTTCCAAGTACTCGACTTGGGCTTTTAGCTCCGGGTCTCCTCGTTGCTCTTCGGCGAAGTCTTCCGCGCTTATTATTCCCAGGAAGGCGTCGTCATCCTCGTCATCTTGCGGCGGCGGGTCAATGGAGGAGCGTGATAAGCAATCGCATCTGAGTGTTTTATTCCCGACTTGTAGGTTACGGTGATGTCGTATTCTTGTGGTCTGAGGCTCCACCGCGCCAGCCGTCCTGAAGGGTCCTTTAATTTAGCTAGCCAACACAACGCGTGACGGTCGCTGACGACATTGAATGGCCTGCCATATATGTAAGGGCGGAATTTTGCTGTTGCCCAAATGATGGCGAGGCATTCCTTTTTAGTCGTAGAATATTTGCCTTCCGTTTTTGACAGCGACGGGCTAGCATAAGATATGACCCGTTCATGGTGGTCTTTCTTCTGGACTAGGACGGCAACGAGACCTAGGCTACTGGTGTCATTGTGGATTTCGGTATCGGCGTCTTCGTCGAAATGTGCGAGTACCGGCGGCGACTGCATGCGTCGTTTTAGTTCTTGAAATGCGTCGGCCTGCGGCGTTTGCCACTTGAACTCGACATTAGATTTGGTTAGATGCGTTAGTGGTTCAGCGATGCGTGAAAAGTCCTTGAAAAAGCGCCTGTAGTAGGCACACATGCCAAGGAATCTACGCACTGCCTTCTTGTCGGCGGGCTACGGGAACTTTGCGATGGCAGCTGTTTTGTGCGGGTCGGGGCGTACTCCGGATTTGCTGATGACGTGGCCTAGGAACAGAAGCTCATCGTAAGCGATGCTGCACTTGTCGGTTGGCTGCGGGAACTTTGCGATGGCAGCTGTCTTCTGTGGGTCGGGGTGTACGCCTGATTTGTGACCACGTGACTTTTCTGGCTTCAGAGTGAGCCTTGATGACTTGATGGCTTCTAACACTGTCGCAAGCCGCCTAAGGTGGTCGTCTAAATTTTCGGCGAAGACAATGACGTCATCCAAGTAAACAAGACACGTCTGCCACTTCAGTCCTGCTAACACTGTTTCCATGAAGCGCTGAAACGTTGCAGGCGCCGATCACAGTCCGAATGGCATGACCTTGAACTCGTAGAGGCCGTCTGGCGTGATGAAGGCGGTCTTTTCGCGATCTCTCTCGTCGACTTCTATTTGCCAGTAGCCAGACTTGAGGTCCATCGACGAGAAGTATTTAGCGTTGCAGAGCCGATCCAATGCGTCGTCTATCCGCGGAAGGGGGTATACGTCCTCCGTGATCTTGTTCAGTCGACGAATCGACGCCGAAACGTAGGGTTCCGTCATTTTTCTTCACCAGGACTACAGGAGATACCCACGGGCTTTTAGACGGCTGGATGATGTCGTCCTGCAGCATTTCGTCGACTTGTTGCCCAATAGCTTCACGTTCTCGTGTCAAAACTCGGTAAGGGCTCTGGCGGAGTGGTCGAGCGCACTCTTCAGTTATTATGCGATGCTTTGCAACTGTTGTTTGTCGAATACTCGATGACGTCGAAAAGCAGCCTTTGTATCGTCGGGGAAGACTTCTGATCTGTTGCTGCTTACTCATAGAAGGACTTGGATTCACGTCGAAGTTTGGTTCGGGGACTATGCTCATCGGGGCAGCTGCAGCAGAATCCGAGAGGACAAAGGCATTGCTGGTTTCCACAATTTTTTCGATATACGCGATTGTCGTGCCCTTGTTGATGTGCTTGAACTCTTGGCTGAAATTGGCTAGCATAACTTTGGCTTTCCCTCCGTGGAGTTGAGCGATCCCTCTTGGGACGCAAATTTCACGGTCGAGCAGTAGATGTTGGTTGCCCTCGATGACTCCTTCTACGTCAGCGGGTGTTTCGGTGCCGACGGAAATAACAATGGAAGAGCGCGGCGGGAGGCTCACTTGATCTTCGAGCACACTCAAGGCATAGTGAATACGAGAGCTCTCCGGCGGTTTCGCTTGATCTTCCGACAGCGTTATCGATTTTGACTTCAGGTCTATGATTGCGCCTTGTTGGATCAGGATGTCCATGCCGAGAATGACGTCTCGTGAACACTGTTGGAGGATAACGAAGGTGGCAGGGTAAGTCTGGTCATGAACGGTAATTCTTGCCGCGCAGATTTGAGTCGCCGTGATGAGGTGTCCTCCAGCGGTCCGAATTTGAGGCCCTTTCCATGCGGTCTTAACTTTCTTCAACTGGGTTGCGATGTGTCCACTCATTACGGAGTAATCAGCCCCTGTGTCGACTAAGGCAGTGGCTGCGTGGCCGTCGAGAAGCACATCGAGGTCGGTGGTTTTGTCTGGCGTTACAGTTGGGTCTTGGCGTCGGATCACGGCTGCGTCGTGTTGAACTGAAGCTGGAACGTCGCGTCGTCAAGTCGTCTTTCGTCGATGTAGTCTTGGCTTCCTGACTTCGTCGGGACGGCGGCGTGTCGTCATTAGGTCGTCGAGATGGTTTCTTCGTCGTCTTCGTCAGCGGCGGAGGATCTTCGTCATTTTGATGAACAGCAAGCGCACCTCCATCGGTTGCTGCTTTTAGTTTTCCGGATATGGGCTCGCAGAGCGGCCCCGGGCTGGGCCGGTGTATGGTCAGCGCTGCGGCGACAGGTAGCGGCCTGGTGACGGCGAACGGGACGGTCGTCGAGGGTTTCACTTCACTGAGTGGCGGCGAGGTAGTCGGCGATGTCACGTGGGTGCTCTCCAAGCTGTGGTCGTGGCGCGTTGACGGCGAACCCTCTCAGTTTCAAGTCGTGGTATGGGCATCGGCGATACACATGGCAGTGATAGCAGAGCGGGCGGTGGTCGGAGGCTCGTCAAATGTCCGTCTTTTTTGCGTAGGTGCGCTGGGCGACGGGTGGGCGTGCTGGTGGTGGCGGCGACGGAATTGCGGCGTTACAGGGTCCTGGCGCGGTCGCGGAGGGGGGCGTTGACAGCGTGCGACGGCGGCGTAGGTCATCGCTCCTGGCTGGGGCTGCGGTTACTGAGGTTGCACCTCAGGAACTCTAAGCGATCGCTGAACCTCACCTTTCACGATGTCGGCGATCGAGGTCACTTGAGGCTGCGACGAAGGCAGGACCTTGCGCAGTTCTTCGCGCACAATGGCCCTGATGGTCTCTTCAAGGTCATCGGAATCCAGTCCTTGGATGGCGTACAGCGGTGTGAGCCCGTGGCGGTTATATTGCTGGATGCGCATCTCCAGAGTTTTCTCGATCATTGATGCCTCTGCAGAAAACTCAGCTACGATCTTCGGCGGGTTACGAATAAGTCCAGCGAAAAGTTCTTGCTTCACCCCCCGCATCAGGAAGCGAAACCTTTCTCCTCCGACATTTCCGGGACGGTGTGCCAGAAAAGACGGGCGATCTCCTCCGTAAAGATCGCGATCGTCTGGTTTGGCAGCTGCACTCTGGTTTCTAGTAGAGCTTGGGCTCGCTCTTTTCGCAAGACGCTTGTAAATGTTTGCAAGAAGCCGCTTCGGAACAGGTCCCACGTCGTTAAAGTGGCTTCTTGATTCTCGAACCAGTTCCTGGCGGCATCTTCCAATGCGAAATAGACATGCCGCAGATTGTCGTCGCTGTCCAAACTATTAAACGTAGCGAGCCTCTCATACGTCTCCAGCCAGCTTTCCGGGTCCTCAAATGTGGAACCGCGGAACGTCGGTGGCTCCCTGGGCTGCTGCAGAACTATTGGGGCTGCTCCGGCTGCCATGGGGGCTGTCTTCTGGGTAGTCTCTGGACGAACTTCTCTGACGATCTTCTTGGTCGTCTCTGGCAGAATGCCATGCTCCGGGAGCAGCTGCTGTAGCCGGTGGCTTGCTCGATGTTCCGGCTCGGCGCTGCGGTTGTCTTTGCGGTCCGGGCTTGAATTACGGCTTGTCGGGGGCGTCCGGTACATGAACGTAAAGCACCTTCACCAGATCTCACGCGGTGGTGACGTTGAACAACACAGTAGCAATACCGTGAACGACAAAACTAACTTTTACTGGGCGAACCTGCGCCCACAAAACAGGCTACACATATAGCACAACGATAGCGGCGAACACGCTCGGCGATCGTCGAAAATCGGATCGGCGGGTCGAACGCGTCGGCTTTTATACAGTAGTCGTCGAATGTTCCAGACTAATCGCTTGAACCCGCGTGTATTGCACAATGTCTAACACCATTCGTGTCACGCGATGAAATCAGATAACATAAGGTTCGGCGACAACAAACAGCGAATAGAAGCATCGATAACTTTCAAGAAATTGCAGGCGCGTTCCGCGCTGTGCGATAGCATTTGTTAGGCGGCGAAACGTGTCCGCGATAAAGACAAGTGCACGTGTCAATATAGTCATCAAGGGTCTATCAAACAGGCTGGGTGGCCTCCAGGGCATAGGTCATGCACTTTACGCAGATGACATCATGATCTGGTGCCCGGGGGCCTCCCTAGCTGAATTGGAGCAAGCATTACAAGCGGCCTTGGATGAAACGGAAGCTTACCTCGCGGACCCGGGTCTCAAGCTGTCTACGAGTAAATCGGAGCTGTTACTTTACAGACCGGCAAGGCAAGTGGTTAGGGGTCTGACCCCCCTCAACTAGCTACCCGTCGTATTATACGCGAATAATGGGCAGAAAATTCCTAGAGTCGATTCAGTTAAGATCTTTGGCCTGCCCATAGACGCGAGGGGTTGTTGTGCCAGAACAATTACCCACATTACAGCCAAGACGGAGAATATGTTGCAGGTAATTGCTAGGGTGTCCAACCGAAAGAAGAGGTTAGGTGAAGACAACCTCGTTCGGATGCACAACGCGTTTCTCATGAGTCATTAACTATGTGTCAGCTCTAGTATGCACAAAAACGGAAAAGACCAAATTAAATACCCTCATACGCAAGAGCATCAAGAAAGTGCTAGGCTTGCCGATTGCCACGAACCCCGACAGGCAAGAACAACTCGGAATGCACAATAGCATAGACGAAATCATAGAGACACAGGTCACTGCCAAGGTGGTTAGGCTATCGTCGACCAAAGCTGGCAGACGAAGTCTCGACGAGGTTGGCATGGCTCCTAGGATAATGGAGGACCGGCGCATAACATTGACAGGAGAAACAATGGCGACCTACCTGGTGAGGCCCTTTCCGCGAAACGTGCATCCACATCATAACGAGGGTAGACGGAAAGCCCGTGCACGAGCCATCTTGAAGAAAGTAAGAGATGACAGAGACTCCGCGGTCTTTGTCGATGCGCCGCTGAACGGAAACAGGAGAGTGTTCGCGTTGTCGGTTGTAGACGGACAGGGCGTGCTTCGGTCCTCGGCCTCGGTCAGAGCGGCCACCGCGAGTATAGCAGAGCAAATTGCGGTTGCGCTGGCCTTGTGTGACCCAGAGCGTCCGTACATTTACACCAACTCGAGAGACGCAATCAGAGATTTCGAATCGGGTAACCTACCACGAGAGTCGGCCTCTATTCTAGAGAAAAAGGGCTTGGCCCGGTTCTCATTTTATCGCATGGTTCTCCGCAGACATGGGGACGAACGTTCTCGAGGGCTTCCCAAACCTCAACGAGCTGGCCCACGAACATGCGCGAGAACTCACGCGCCGCGACGGTCTGGAGGCTCCTGAGGGGCAGGAAGGGACTCAGCAGAACGATCCCCTCCTCACATTTAATGAAAGTACAAAACATTACCAACTTGGTCGGATAATTTATCCTCTGCCTCACCCGAAGCTTAGTAGAGGTCAGTCAGCTACTCTTAGAATGTTGCAGACGGAATCTTTCCCGTCGCGGGGATTCCTCCGCAGGATGTACTCAGAATTGGACCCTAGTTGTCCCGACTGCAGTGAAACGCTTTGTTCTATGCCTCACATGCTCTGGCGATCTCCCGCGTTGCCTAACGACTTCGTCTCCAGCGAAGCCGAATGGGAGGAGGCAATCAGAAGCACGGTACTAGGCTATCCTAGGCTCAAACCTAGGCTATCCAGACGGCCCAGGAAAGGGCGGAGCGTCATGGGGTTCTATCCTCTACGTGGGTGCGTCCAGCGGCTACAAAAGCCTCCCGTTAGGAGGTCCTGACAGTAGCTCCTCAGAATTAAATGAACTTCGTTGTCTGTCTGTCTGTCTGTCTGTCTGTCTGTCTGTCTGTCTGTCTGTCTGTCTGTCTGTCTGTCTGTCTGTCTGTCTGTCTGTCTGTCTGTCTGTCTGTCTGTCTGTCTGTCTGTCTGTCTGTCTGTCTCTCTGTCTGTCTGTCTCGGCTTTTGTGCCTTTAGAAATATTTAGATAGGGCTCCTATATATATTCACAAAAATGCGCGGACTTATATTCACGGTACACGCACCGCGATGCATCAACCAGGCAAGCGCTAAGGTTGAATTTCGCAAGGTTTTCATTCCACGTTCACTAATCCCACACAGGTCATCGTAGGCTTCGTTCAGGGGAAGACGTGGGCTTTCAGGTTGGTGCTTGTTGTGGCGTTTGGTACAAGAATGTGGCTAAAAGCAGGAACCGCTTATGCACAATAACGAGTAAAATACACACATAATTTCTCCAGAAGCTGACACTAAGCACAGGTAGCACGAGGATCTCATTGGGCTGATAAAAAGACTTCGAGGCGGCCGAATTCCGGATACTGCTTATGAGGTGACGATAGCTATATGGGCTTCTTAATAGGTCATCGTGTAGGCTGTTGTAGCGTAGGCAGAACGACGCGCACACAGAAGGCGCGTGAGACAACACACAGAGCTAAATAAACAGCTGCGAACAGCTGTTACATGCGCCGTGTCCTATCGCACCGAACTTCAGAAACTGCCGTTGCGCACTCCAAAACAAATTTAACTTTCAAAGCGTTCTTCATTTACAAAAGACGCGTATTGGTTGCTCCTAACAAAGACATGGCAAACTTTAATGTACATCTTTTCTTCGTTACAATAAAAGAATTATGCTGCGTGTTGCCACACCGCATGTTCGTTGCTACGAAACCTGGAAACAAGCAGCCCCGGGCGCCGCACCAGTCGCTTTATTTAAATCGCAATGCTGTGAAATGGGCCCTCTAAAAATAGCATTGCGACGCGTGCGACTACACCAATTTTCGTAGTTCCAGTTTCAGCTTGTGACACGGCCTTAATGGGCCCCTCACCAGGCCCCATAGCAAATTTTGGTTATACGCCCGAAGTTGTTGCTCGCCATCTAGGGAGTGTTCGGCCGCAAAAATTTTTCCAATTGGCTCCCCCCCCCCCCCCTATCAATAGCCGAGATATTAATATTTCAGTGCCGCGAACCCGTGATTTCACAAGGCGAGCTACACTGCATAGCGAGACATTCTCTCCACTCGCCCCGTCCAGCCTCCGCAAGCGATATTACTTCCCTGCGTTCTCCCATACCGGACCTCGAGGATCGCGTGACGCCTACGTCATGGGCCCCGCCTTCAATCTTTCTTTCGCTTCTCGCATTTTTCGCTCCTCGCATTTCTTTCGCGCCTCGCATTTTTGCTGACGACGTTGCGGGCGAGCTGCTGTGTTGTCTCGTTTCGCACAGCGCACGATTTTGCGCGCTGTGCACAAGGACACATGCTTAGCAGTATAATTCAATGCAACACCAATACTGATTCAGAACAAGCGGATAGCAGAGCACGATCACGCGCTGGAATAGGGCAGAAAATGGCATAGCTTCGGTACCTGCGCAAGTGACTACACGACCGTGGGTACAAGCAGACAAAGTGGAAGTACATCTCTCTTGCTTCGGCGCGAAGTAAAAAAAAAAACGCAGACATTCCGTTTGTGCGTTTTGTTATGTCTCAAAACTTCAATTTGTCAATTCAAGCAACAGATCACACAAATAACGGATGTTGCCTTGAATAATTGTCGAAGTCACGTGTCACCAAGAGCGACGCCATACTGCGGACCCGACTACGCAGGCGTAAGGACGCGACTCTGTCACTGTCCGGCTTGGAGTGCGGTTGCCTCGAGAGAAAGGGAAAACGGCGTTCGGATTGAAATTTCAGACCTTTTCGCGGCGCGCAGCGATGTATTTCTTTGCAAAGACGATCGTTAGCGCGCATTGTATGCTCTTCGCTTGTCAGCCAAAATGGCCAGCCCTGGTGAGTTCCGCCCCCTTAAGAGCGGAGCTCTAAAGTGTTCAGCACCGTTAGGAAGCGACACATGTCCCTTCGTTTGTTTAGTTGGGCTAGAGAGTTACTGGAATAAGGTTGGGCGGGCCGCACCGCACTCTCCCGGCGCCAGCTGTGGAAATATTGCGAGCGAACTGGATTCGTGTGCAGACGGCCTCCGCGGTGTATTGAGCGTACTGTCTCTGCGTGCGCTGACAGCTATTTAGCATGTACGCTCTTGAAATAGTGCTTTATTCCAAATATATTTACATCATTTTGCCTCCACACACACACACACACGCGCATATATATATATATATATATATATATATATATATATATATATATATATATATATATATATATATATATATATATATATATATATATATGTATATATATATATGTATTTATATATATATATATATATATCAGGGGAGGCATGGAATATACAACACGGCGTTTTCAAGCTTGCTGTAATTGTGAAGTGCGTCTCAGGCTAGCGAGCACGCTCTTCGTTTCGTGGAAGCCCCGTTTTCGTTGTAGAATATTTGTAAATATTTTTTATGTCTTCCTTTGCTTTTGTGCAGCCATGAATCTTGTCGGTTGTTGCTAATTATAATTTTGGCCCGCTGAACTGCTGTTTCCAAAACTGTTTCCTTAAAATTAACACGCAATCTCGCTCCCGCATGCACCGATCTACAACATGAAGCAAGGCAAGAAAGCTTTATTGTTCGTGTAATCTCAAAAAGACGCGCACAATAATCCAATAAAGCATTCTGATAGTGGGAAACGGCAGGTTTATTAATTCTGTGGCGAAAGAAGAGGAGCAGTGGATGAGTAAACTTCTTGATAGATACAGGTGTACAAAGACATATTCAAAGACTTGTATATAATATATCTATATAATATATATATATATATATATATATATATAATATATGAGAGTTACGGCTTCGCTGACCAAACCATCGCACGAAATAACTATTGCAAGCGTGAATACGTGCAGTATTACAAACAAATTAGAAGCCTTAGAATTGCTGCTTATCAACCTTAAACCCAATTTTATGGCAGTTACTAAACTTGGCATTCAAAGCAGAAATTGAAAAGTAGGTAGTTGCAAATTATGAATAAATTGTATAGCATCTACAAACAAAAAGATTACTCGAGGCTTGTCCACTGAACTGTGAACAATTTGCAATTGGTTATCTTAGCAATAGAATGCGCTTTCTTTCTTTAAAAAAAACGTGCTGCGTTATAGTCTGGGCGCCCTATGTATATGTGGATACTGCAAAGATGACAAGCCCTACTTCGCGGTTATCTTTAGTTTATTTTCCCAGCTATTGAGGTCGGTGGACCAACATTTATCCCCTGAAGAAACTTGGTCCACTGACCAACGCTATTGGGCAAGTCAACCAAAAATAACCACGAACGTATCCAGCTTTTCTGGACACAAGGGTTTAGTTCGCGTGAGTGCCACCACGTGGCGTACTGACCTTAAGCTTTTCAAACTTCCCGCGGTGACGCGTGATGACGTCAACAAAACAAAAATAAAATAATTAAAAGCTTTCCCTGCGCATTGAACTTCGCCACAATGCTTGTCCCGCCGGCGTTATCAGTGTTCTTGATAAAGCGTAGCCGCTCGTGGCCTGGAAATTACTCGTCATCCTAAGAGCGTTTAGTCGCGACGAGCAATGATTGATTCTGGGCTTTTGATACGGTTTTTTTTTTCTTCTTGCTTTTTCTTTTTCTTTTGATTCTACGTAGTAAAGAAGCTAGGCCAACCGTCAGAAGCTCTTCGTGGCAGCCTTTCGTCAGTCAGCACTCATTGTTAACGTCCAAACATCGCACAGCGTTTACCAGAGACGCCGTCGTGGACGGATTTTGATTTTCCCCTATCGAATTCGTTAAGGTGCACACAATTATTTCACTAGCGACTTTGCAATGCGCACTCACGGGCTACCGCCGCAGCTGCACATCTAGATGTGCTTAAGTATTAAGACATATACATGGATATGTTGGTTTTTCACCTTGACACAAAATTCACGACCCAATAATTCAGCAAACTGTCACTGTGTCGTCGCAGGATGTGAGACCGGGCTAGTTGTTATTCCATGCTGCAGTGACTAGCGCAAGAGTGGACACGGGACACTAAAGAGGCAACAAGGATAAGCGCAAACTTCCAACTGGGCGCTTGTCCTTCTAGCCACTTTAGTGTCCCCTGTCCACTCTTGCGCTAGTCACTTCAGTCTGTGTTGTCATCCGTTAGCACGCTATGGCCGAAGCTGCTCGCAATATTACGTCACATTTACTGGCCACCAGGCCAGGTACACCTTTGGGTATTACATATACAATACTTGCAGTTAGTTTCCAAAGTTGTCTCCAATGATGGTTATCCACGTGCGTGAAGCAAGAACGCTATTTAAGATTATTGTGCAATAATATATGCGGGATGTGTATGTTCTCCACATTCTCTACCATGTTACCGTTCCGCCGTAACGTAGACTCGCAGCTATCGAGCGCCATAAAGGCTATCCACATACTCAAAGACCTCGCGCACAACTCCTGACGCTTAATTGTATTCAAAAGTTGTGCGACTGCCCAGGATATCCTTAACGAATGTTACATAACACAGTATGAGGTTTTACTTGCCGATACCACGATTTCATTATAAGGCACGCTGTAGTTGAGGATTCGAGAATAATTTAGACCACTTGGGATTTTTTAACGCGCGCCTAAGCCTAAGTATACGGGTGTTTTCGCATTTCACACCCACTTAAATACGGCTGCCGTGGTTGGGATTTCAATCCCGAGACCTCGTGATTAGCAGCCCAACCCAATAAAAGCTAAGCAGCTACGGAGGGCAAGGAAAGTTGGCAGTTCGAGGAAGGTGACAGCCGGCACGTGAGACAATTTGTTCCCATCCTCATTGCGCGAGAATTGGTGCCAGCTGTCGAAGAGTGACACCGTAGAATGCACTGTATTCAATGTGATGGAGTCCGCATCCAATATTTCAGACCCGAATCATACTGTAACTACTGACGACCAGGCATCTGGCTAATACGTGCAGTCGCTTGACAGCTGCCGAGCGCTGGCGTCAGCCACAGGACCTACTTGACCTTTGTTCAACTCTTACCGACATTCTCGCCTTATTTCGCACCACTGTGTTTCAGGTGAACTGCTTCAACAGTCAATTTATTTGTGCCAAAATTTGGCCACCTTGTCAACGTTATGGTTTCTTATCTTTATGTCATCTTTTATATTTAGACTAATGCTGTCCTGAAATTTCCAGCGGTTTCACCTTTCCCAAAATGCCCGCATTTTTGTCGGCCTCTGTTCATATTTCGGAGGATCTTTATTAGACGTGGAAACCATTGCGTGGCCCCTTGATCAAGCTGCTCAAAAAGTCATTTTATATCCCTGAGGTCTTGTGCAAGCTTCTGCCTTCTTGCCGTTCATCAAGCTCCTGATTTCCCTGTCACCTGTATCCCATTTTGACGACTCCAATCCCACGGAAGTTGGCGATGATATAATGTCCATGGGATTAAAGACATTTAAATCAATTCTACTGTGGATACGACAGCCACTTTTGCTCACTGTGGATGGAAATATTGCGTTAATGAGCGCCATTCTGAAGCATCTAAATTGATAGTCAGAAAATTATCCGGATCCCACGTATGTGCTAATCGATGTAAGCAAAGCTTTCTGTGTTTGTTGTCATTGTTAAACGTAATCTCCACATAGTAGTCAGGCACCCTCTAATGAAATGCTCTCAATGTTTGACTGATTACGCCCGCCATTGTGATGCAAATAAACGTAACTCCAACTCATTTTCTCAGAAATAAACGCTGAATAAAACGCTGACGTCATCCTGAACAAGATCAACAAGCGCCCTAGTGCTCGATCTTACGATGCCCCTATTCGTAAGCTTATATTCGTGATTTAGTTATTTGGGCAGAGGGGGGGGAGGAGCGATGTGCTCTTATACCGTAGAAACATCCCTCGGACGTCTCTGATGTGCTCGTTTTTATTCTCAAGTACCCAATGAAAACTGTCATCGCTGCAATTTCATGATGTCCTGGTGGCAGGTCCCCATGGCATGTCGCGCAAGTATGACCACGCTGATTCATTTGGGTTCGCATATACTATTTGGTGCGTTATACTTCGCCACATTCATTTTTCAAACTATACCAGAGCTCAAAAAGGGCGGCCAACTCACTACGTCCCTTTCCTCTGTTTACTTCCGCAAAGTTTGTGTCTATCGCTGTGGTTACCAAATACGCCCAGCGGTATGCTACCACTCAAGCCTTTCTGTCGGCTGAGCAACTGAAGTCGCAGGCTTTCTTCAACACGGCGTCGACGTTCAATATGGCTATCCTCAATTACTTTTCGCGGACTTCGCTCACCGTCTTCTCTCCAATGTCATCTCCTATACTACTCGCTCTTGCTAGACACAACACAAACACGCAACGACCTTAATGAAGTATCAGTAACACGCTAGTTAACATGCTGTCGACGTATATTTCCACTGAGCACCGGGATTGGAGCGTGGTCCTGTCTATGGTGACATTATCGGGCTAGAGCTTCGCTCAACAACACCGCTCGTTACTCATCACTTTTTTTTGTCGACAAGAGCATAGCGTATTTCCTCTGAATGTACTTTCGGCTTTAAGTGTGACTTTGCACACCCGCTTATTCGGTTACGTTGACGGCGACCGTTGTCGTCAGGCTGCCGCCTAATTCTGAGCGTCGCAGTCACCAGAGAGCACAAAAAGCTGTCTTCCCAAACAAACCACCGGGATTCGAGCCCATCTCCCAAATGCAGCATCTTGCATTTGGGAGATGGGCAGTCTAACCATTACGCTACCACCTGCCTCCACCAATTTCTGTTTATGTGCCTTCTCACATCTCGTTTTTGCCGCAGACGCAGGAAGAACGGATGCAGAAACGAAAAAAAAGGAAAGATTGCTTGAGCCGCCAGTGACGCATGACTTTAACTTTGGCTGGTCACCATCATTGGAGCGCATGTAGGCTTGCGGCTTCGTGCAGACTGTGGGTCGCCTTAGCTTTATTGTAAATTTGCTTTCACCAACCCTTTTCAGCTAGAACTGAAACGCTGGACAAAAATGAGACCTACCGTTGAATAGTTTTCTTGTTTTCTAGGTTTCAAGCAAAAACGCTCATTTACACAAATAGTGATTTTTTTTAAGAATCGGCATAAGGATACTATATTTCAAGGTCATGTTTTGTCAATACTGCCCGGAACCACGTATCGACGAAAGGGCATCACAGTGTCGATGCACGCGGCAGGTTATTGAACGAAGAAAACAGGAAACGACTGTTTTTCAGTTCTCGCAACATATTGTACACAGAACACAAGGCACTCACCACCATGACATTTTTTTTTTTGACAACAGCGACACACAATGCCGGACTGATATACTTTCTAAAGGGGTCTCATTTTATTTTTCATCGCAGAACCGCAAGCACAGTTACGTCGCGCGTATACCGCAGCCACGTACTGTAGCTGTGCTCCTTTTCCTCTAAGAATATGGCCGCCGGCGGTTTCACGCGCTCCCGTACGTGGCGGATTGGACTGTCCCTTCAGAAGTTTAAATGCATAACTTCTTTGCATAGAAACGACGGCATGATCGTTAACATCATTGCTCTCCAGACTGATCTTGATGAACTAACTCATTGGTGCGGCAGGGCAGATGGCAATTAACGCAGACACAACTATACATCTCAAGTTTACTTCCGCTGCTAAGACTATTCCTAATGCCTACACAGTCAATAATACTATCATTGAAACTTCAGCGTCGGTAAAATACCTCGGTGTAAATTTTAGCTCGTATTTATCCTGGAGCACTCATATTGAACTGATTACTACCAAAGACTTAAAAAAACTTGGTCTTTCTAAACGCCGACTACACCAAGCCAACCAGGACACAAAACTACACGCATTCAACATACTAATCAGGCCTGTGATAGAATACGCGTCCGTGATCTGAAACCCTCATTATACCTATCTTGTTAACATGTTGGAATCTATACAAAACAAGGCTGCTCAATTCACCCTTTTCCGTTACTCTCGGTATCGAAGTGTAACAGCACTGAAAATATCGCTCCATCTCTCGCCTCTGGTCATGCGCAGAAAACTCAGCCGTTTATCTTTTTTCCATACTCTCTACCACAGCAACACACCATTCGCAAGTTCACATCTCCCGGTGCCGCACACATGGGCTTGTGTATATCACATGAAGAATACTAAACCCATTTTCGCTCGGACAGAACGATACAAATACTCACCTTTGGTCCTGGCTATTGAAGAGTGGAATTCGCTTCCTTCTAGCATTGCGGCTATCGCTGGAACATCATCATTTCAAACAGCTCTTTGGTCATACTTAGAGAATTCCACTGTAGAATGATGTGCGGTTTTTTTTTTCGTTTTTTTTTTCAGTGTGTGCGTGTGAGTCGTAACGTTCCGTGGAATGTTAGATGACATGTTTTGTAACTTCTGAAGGTGCGATTTTTGCTTTGTTTTGTAGGATTTGCTACATGTGCATTTTTTGAGTACCTGTTTCTAGCCATTTTCCCCCCTATTAGCTTGTACCTGGCTGATTAACTTGCTTATTCCTGTCTTCAGCCGTTTATATTCTGCGTTGTATATTGTTAAGTTTTCTTTGATGAATCCCCCTCTATGTAACGCCCGCATTGGGCCTTTAGGGTATTGAAATAAAATAAATATTGTTGGCTTGGATATGTTTGGCATGGGGCCCAAGTCGGTGCCCTGTCTTCTAACGCGTTCTTTTGTTTTCGTCTCTGCCTTGAAGGGACGCGCACCGTAACATGCTGCAATGGTGCTTGCGTTGAGCGTATGTAAGGTGAGAAACGCGGTTATAAAATGTCTGTTCACTAACTTGTGCAGTAAACCCATGATTATAGTATTCGCGCAATAGTAAGAGTCACGAGTATGGCAACCGTAACCGCAAGCGTCACGTTATGGTCGTAACTTGTCGCGACAGCGTAGTTGAAATCCACTGACCCTGCCACTAAGAAATACGTGGCGAGGTATGGCTGACGAATAATTAATTGCGAAGATTAGTTTTCAGTAAACGTTTGTAACCAAGAACGGCGGGTGCTTATACTACCGCAAAGGACGGATGCTGGGCGGTGACTCCAGTCATTTACTCTCCACATCATCCATCTATATACACTGGAATTCAACTGGTTTCACCAACTCTTGCTTATATTCTCTCGCCCCTAAACTGCGACTTCGCCTGCCACCCGGGCTCCAGCTTTTCCTCTTTGTCCCTCGCTTCTTTCCCAATCTGCTGAGACGTGCTTGCACTGATGCTTGCTCTTCTTTTTCCTCAGTAAATGAAGGCATTCATTCATGCATTCCTAAGTTACTGCAGAAAATAGCGTGTCTTTATCTCCATAACCACCCTTTCTCTCACCTGGACTCTCCAATCGCAAAACAATGTTGCAGTGTTGCAAATGGCTGGGCGTCACATATACAATTTTCTAGGAATGGCCAGTAGCACGGCGGGCAATTTCCGGTGGGTGACGAGACAGTATATAGAACACCTTCTCTGCCATATCCACACTCAGTGCTCTGCTTCGTGAGCTACTATTAGCCGCTACTAAGAAGTACGAAATGAAAGAAACCTAGCTGGGCTGGTCACGGACAGCTCTTTTTGGATTCGTGATGCGTCGATTTAAAATATATATATTTGTTATATAAGCCTAAATGACAGCGATATAAGCGAGGTGAGTTACGGTAGCTCGTTGGTTTGGACTAACGACGCTCTTCCTGCAGCACTTTCATCTTATGCGTGTTTGCGAACGGGAATGAAAGACAGGAGGGTAACACGCCTTCCTGAAATGAAACATTCGGAATAACTCTTTGTTTGACGGTTAGACATAAGTCGAGGGCCCCCGATACGAACCAGCTGCAAGTGTGTATCAGCTTGCGAAGAGGAACTCAGAATAAACGTTGTCAAGAGGATAGGCTTTTAATTATTATAAGGATATCTTTATTGAAATTCCTTACCATGAGGTGAAAGCCCACTAATAAGCATTTAAATTTTCTGTGTTATTGAAACCTCCTGTTAATGAAAGGTTGCTGTGCTTTACAGCCTCCCAAATTAGGTTATAAAAATAAATTGGTGCGGTAAATGTGTAAATGCAGACGCAAGAAAAGGCCTAGTCCGTTTCCCAGTATTCACTCAATGAAGATGGAGCGCCTCTATACTCTCACATTGTAGGGATGTCAAGAACAAAACACTTCCAAAAGAGTGGGTCACGAATATAACTCATTATAAGGTGAGCTTGCGCTGGAAAAAAAAAACGCTCAAAGCGCAACGATAGCTGCGCGCAAAGTGCTTCCTCTGATTCCGATCTACGGATCAACGCGTCAGTTCGTCAGATTGAAATGCTCGTACATTGCAGCGCAATCTCTGGCCGTCAAATGTGATGGAGAATGTACGCCAGTATTCGCTTCATGCGTGCAATCTGATAAGATAACGCTCTTTCGCTATTGAATCCGTGATAACATACTGTATATTAGAAACACATGCAGGCGCATATTGAGCTAACTGATAACTTTGGAACTGTGGTTAGACGCTAAAGAAAGCCCCCCCCCCCCAAAAAAAAAAAAAAAAGAATACAGTTGCTTTCAATATTAGCTGAAAAATAGTGCTTGTGGTTTAAGAAGGGCCTCCAACACTGAACAGCGGTGCCGACATACAGGAAGTTCAAGCACGAACCTCTTTCCAATTACTGGTATTTATGAAACCAGCGTATCGTGGTTCAATGTAGCCCAGTAGTCGCGGGGCCAGTTCCACCACGGGTACTGTGTCGGAGCTCATATTTCATGTCAGCATTAATTGTCACAAAATCACAGTATTTCTTCTTTAGATCTTATCATTAGACAGCTAAAATACATCCAGCGAAATCCTCATCTTAATATTTCAGTACCTTTAGTTCTAACGTACATATCCGTGCTGATCCATATGTTACAAAGTACTGAAAATGTACCCAATGCTTTTCTCAAGGCAGCTGTTTTTATTCATTATGATGCCAGAAAACAGAGCCTGATGCCACCAACGCTCAGAAACCTAACCGGGAGCGCGCACAATGTTCTCGCACACCTTGTGGGATGTACCGTAGCGCTGAGGTGCTTTTTGTATAATGTATGAGAATCGGTTGTAAAGGCAGTCGTGCAAGGTTGGGCACATGTGCTTAAGCTCATGAAGTTGATTTGTACCAAGATAACCTGTCCAAGCTTTCACACTTACTTTATAAGAAGTCTACAGCACCATCAATATGCCGGCTCCTTTTAACAGCACGAAACAAAACTATTGAAACGATACAAACAATGTTAACATCATTTTATCATTCGAGTGTTCAGATTGGTAATCTATAGATTCGGAGTAAGTTGAGAAGTTGTTTGCGTAATTAACAAAACTGCGTTAATTAAATTTTCAGTAATGGTTCTTACGTGGCTAAAGAAAATGAGCAATTTGGAGCCCGTCCTCGAGATTTTGCAGCCAAGCGAAAAACTTTCGACTAAACATGCTTCTGTAAGAGCCATGCAAAGAAAAATTTTCCAAGTAAACATTCTTGGAAGGCGTAACTAACGCGGAAAAGGAACATATGTAAAGCCACAGAAAGAACAGCAGTTCACGATGGGACACAAAGGAGGAACCCACACACAAACTGTGCTAACAACTTCAAGGGCTGTTCTTTATGTGATAATGAAGCAATTAGACCGTCAGTCATTCCTTCCAAACCTGCAAAGTCAACCTGACCACATCTAGGCTTTTGGGATGCTGTCATCAAGAGTATGGCCCCGCGAACATATTCTCCGTGGCCTTATAGTCGCGTTCCATATTTATTCGGGCTGTTTTCTCGAAGGCAAGCAGTTTAAAGTTTTGGTGTCAATGCGGCAGTGTACGTGTGCCACCGAAAGCTTGCTTGGTCGCTGAAGCGATGCAGGACGGAATGATGGTGCAGATTAAGCGCGTCGCTGGCATCAAGACAATGCGCGACCGCCAAGGGAAGGAAGATAACGAAAGTGAACAGCTTGGTAGCTGCTCACGGAGCCGTGCCGATAGTGACGGTGCCATCATGACGAAATCTGAGGCGGCGATATTGATGGCTGCAGCGTTTTCTTTTTCTTTTATTCTTTTTTTTTACAGCGAAGTCGTTAAGAGGAAGCTCCGACTCGGTCTATTCAAATAGATGTAAAACGCCGAAACGCTTTTCTTAGATAACCCCTGGACCAATTTTAATGAAATTTGTTGGATTCTGGAGAGAAAGGTAAATTCTAGTGACTATCGGAAGCGGAATTTCTATTTAGGGCCGGAATTCAGGCAAAAGATATTCAAAAATTCGAAAGTGCGAAAAGTACACGAGCACGAAGTTTACAAATTATTAACTCCATATCAAGTACTGAGATCGCGGTTCTGTAAACAGCATCCATTAGACAATTGAAAGCGGACAAATCCAATATGCCGATTTATGTCTTACGTGAAGTCGTTACGTTGTGAACAAGGGTTGTGGAAAAGCTGTATTTCCATATTACTAAATTTTTTGAGATTCATGCGTAATATATCAATTTTGTCTGCTTTAGATGTGCTGTTAGATGCAATGTACATAATTTCGATATTAGTTTTCATTGCCGAAAGAGAGTTGTAAACTTGATGGTTTCCTTTTCTTAAAATTTGCGATTTTTTACAATTTTGAATAAACAAATGATGACCTAAATCAAGAATTCGAAACTAACAGACACTAGATTTTAAGTTTTTGTTTTAAATGCAACAAACCTTGTCAAATTATATGCAGTGGCTGTCGAGAAAAACGAATTCTCCTTTTACATTTATTTAGATAGGACCACCACAGCTAAAGCTTCCTCTTAAGGGCTATTTTCCCCACTATCGCGTCCGCGTGTAGAGCCAAATCCGGAAGATAGCGTAATACCGGCCCGACCCGCAGTGGTGGTGAAGCATGCGTTTAGCGCTCCCCATACGTGGGCTGATACCGAATGTAACGCCATGCCGGGGAGACCCGCGGCGGAGATGCAGGTGTTAAGCACTCCCCATACGTGGGCCGATCCCGATTACAGTGCAACGTGGGGCTGACATACGGCGGAGCTGCAGTTCGCCATTAAGGGGCCCACATACACAGCTTTGCAGGTCATGTTTCTTCACAGAGTAGAAGGGCACTGAGATTTTTTAGTTATCCGCGTTTATCCTGCATGCGTCTGCGATGAAAACAAGAAGCAGGCATGCCTGGAAAATCTAAGGTGGTAGAAGCAGGTGGTAGCAGAGAAGTTAGCATACCCAGCCCCTGCACGTACTTATATCTGCATTGACATGGGTTCGTGGTAGTGATAGCGACCAAAGCTCTACTTTTTCTGCGTACTCTAGTCATTGTGAAACTAAGGATGTGGTTAGCATGCCCAGCCACTGAATGCAAATTGCAGCAGTTACGAGTGGTGGAATCCCGCTGGGGCTGATTGTGAAGAAAGCTTCCTTTCTCTGTCCACTCTCGCGATGGTGAAGCTAAAGATGAGGAGGAGGCCTGACGGACACAACGTTGATCGTCACCATAACAGAATGGATGGACGACCTGCGGAAAGGACAAGGCACACCAAGTTTTTAGCACTTAACCTGTCCTACAGTAAAGCGCTACAATGGCTAGTATGCCCTCATGGGAATGGTAGACCGAACGGCTTCTCACTGCTAACACTGGACTGATACTAAGAAAATACTCCGTCCGCAGGCACCACGCTACACTAAAATTAGCAAAAGAATGTCAGTTTTTAAACTGATATTGCCAATTATCTGGTGTCCTTCTTGTGTGTGTGGAGGGCATAAAGGTTCTGGCAATGAAATGGTAGTATCTTCGTTTTTGCTGCAGTTGCACACAAACAAAATTCTTTGAAGTGATCGGACAGCGATCTACCAGCGGAGAAGACCAACCCGCTAATTAAATGTAGTTGCTGGTTTCAGATGTTCCAATGTACTTTGCACTTAGCTACTATCTGTAATATTTTTTTTTCTTTTTGTGCTCTTATAATGAAGAAAACTCCACATTACTACAATATCAACAACCGTACACAAAATCGACTGGCTTTGAAGCTCTCACCACGCACCGCACTTTTGTACATTTAGCACATGTAGTATTGGGGCAACACGTTTGAGCAAAATGATTAGGTTTTTGGTCAAAGCACTGTGACAGGCGGGAAAAACTCGTTGTCATGCCCGGTCGAAACAATACCATCTGAAATCTTATTTACTTATATTCATTTTTGAAAAATCACTATAACCGTTTATACACTTGCTTCGTATGAGTTATATACTAGCGTGTTTCATCAGTCTCAAAAATGTATTCTCCTTTCGGGAGACGGCCTTCGTGAAAAACGACGCAACATGACAGTAAAACATCCAGCAAGGTTCTATCCAATGATTGGCGAAATTGTGCACTCAGGGCGTGTCGACTAGCGTGCGTGTGAAAGTTGAATTATGAACGTTGTAAGCTTGAGTTCCCTCTAGCACGAGCGAGTAGTGTTAGCGATGACATTGGTGTGAAAATGGCCAGCTCGGTCTGCGATTTGTTCTTGTGATCTCCACATTGAACGTCGCAGTTGTCACGATGATAGTACTTCTGTGACATTATTAGCCCAGTGGGCTGGGAAGGCTCGAGTGGTAGCTCACCTTGAGGAGTAACACTTATTAAGTAACACTTAATAATATACGTACTTTGCGATGATGAAAAAGATGCAGAAACACCACTGGTGTTGTCTAACTATTCGTAAACAGGCCCCCAAATTTCAATTGGCCCACCCCCAAATATTAAATAGGCCCACGCCCAAATTTCAAGTTGGCACACCCTCAAATTTATATTGGCCCACCCCCAAATTTAAAGTCGGCCACGCCCGATTTTCTTTTCGCCCAGCCTTAAACTTGGAGTTGGCCCAATCCCCAATTTCATTTGGGCCACCGCTAATTTTCAAGTTGGTCCACCCACGAAATTCCATAAATCGTCCCCCAAATTTCCAGTTGACGCACCCCTAAATTTAGGTTGGCCTACCCCCATATCGACCACAAGTTCAGATTGGCCGACCCCGAGATTACCCCCATATTTAGGTAGGACCAACCCCATATCACCCCCAAATGCAGATTGGCCCGCCTCCACAACAACACCAAATTTATATTGGCCCACTCCAATACCACCTGCAAATCGAGGTTGACCCACCCCCATATCAGCCCCAAACTAACGCGGGCCCACCCCTCGATCACCTCAAATTTAGGATGACCCACCGCAAATCATCCCCCAATAAGGTTAGTCCACCCATCACCCACCCCCAATTCAGCTTGGCCCAGCCAAACATCACTCCCATGGTTAGGTTAGCCCGTCCCCATGTTATCACCAAATTTAGGATGGCCCACCCCCATATCAGCCCCAAACTTAGCCTGGCCCACCCCTCTATCACCTCAAATTTAGGATGGCCCACCGCAAATCACTCCCAAATTTAGGTTAGCCCCCCCCCGATTCTGCTTGGCCCAGCCCCATATCATGCCCATGGTTAGGGTGGCCCACCCCCCATATCAGCCTCAAATTTAGGTTCTCCCACCCCCATATCATCCCCATATCCAGGCTGGCCCACCCCCCATATTTCCCCAAACTTAAACTTACCCACTCAAGTTCAGGTTGGCTCACTACCATTTCACCCCAAATTTAGGTAGGGCCACTCCCATATCGCTACCAAATTCAGCTTGACTCATCTCTGTATCACGCCCAAATTAGTGCTGATGCCACTTCCATATTTAAGTTGGCCACCCCAACCCTTTTTATGAAGACCTATATATTTATATGGGAAATGCGTCAAGCTTTTGGCGTTACAGACACGATTTTGCTACCAAACTGCTGGGGTACTCGCCAAAGAATGCTGCGCATTAAAAGCAAATGCACCAAACGAAGGACACCATATGTTGATCCTAAATGCTGAGGGCTAGCCAAGCTAGCTTCTCTGTAGAGCGACCGGGGCAGACACAGCACGGGAGATTTATTCAAATGGTTTTTTACAGCCACACGTACGGATGGATACCACTTGTCTGTAGGGAACACATTAAGAGTAGCTATTAATCCAGACGCTGCACATCTTCTCCTAGTTGGTGCATTTCTTATTTGGATGAATATTTCGAAATAATTAACGTTCGGGCAGCGACTCAGCCTAGCAGACCCTTTGTTCCACACGAATGTTGCATAGGAATGGCACTGGCCACCGGGTGGCATTGTGGCACAGGTGGACGTGATTCGCTCGGAGTGTGTGCCAGCCGAGTGGACAGCCGAAAGTCGAAGAAAACGGACCGTCCAGAAGAACGCAATAAGAATAGCTATTTTGTTCTCCCAGGTTCCACGCTACAAAGCACGAAAGTTTTTTTTTTTTTCATAACACAAAGCCATGCGCAAGCTTCTAGTTATGATGTCGAATGAATGAAATCTTCATAAAAGCGATGACTTAAGAAATGAACACGATACTGCTACGTTTTATGAAGGAAAAATAGAGAGCATAATATTTCAAGAGCACCACTGGTAAACCAGAACCGAAAGCTAATCTTGAGTTTTGTGATTCTGCCATCTAGTGAGAGACTACAAAACTAGGTCCTATGCGGTTTAAAAAAAAAGTGCGAAGCGGGAATTGAACCGCGGCCACCGTGATGCGGGACTAAAGGTGCTCGCTATTCTACCACTCGGCCACGGTTACCGAGGCTTCGCCAAGCGGTACGCTCGTGTTTTTATACATACCACGTGAATTTTCACGACAGTGTTACAAAAATCGCTTTCGGGAACAGTCTTACGCCATATGTGGAGAGTCGAGATAGGCATCAATCGAAAGCTAAGTCTCCGGACTACATACGCTGCACTGCGTATTACGATAGACGGGATAGTTTTATTACAGTCATCGTTCTTGCCTCAAAAATGGAGCACAAATTTTCGTCGTTTCCATAGGCTTCCATTGCTAAAACGTTAACCGCTGTGGGAACAAAATTCTTACGTGCCATAGAGTGATCACTGCATTTGGATCGTGTGGATTGTCCTCCAGAACACTTGTGTCACCTGCCTTTTGCAATAATCGGCCTGCAGCTTTTGTTATTTGCGAAAAACCTGCTCGTTCCATTGAAAACGCGCTAGCTTCGGGCCGGGGCCGCTTGGGGCGCTAGTTGGTACGTGTCCGGAAAAGCTGGATATGGTCGTGCTTCTCGTACATCTAAGTACGTTTTCCCCGATAAAAAATATTTATTTATCTATAAAAATATTGTCGGACCCTTTCGCTGCACCTGATAATATTCATCTATCTGTAGCAACAAGCACGTCAGATCTTGGCGCACACGCTTTATCGCCTGACCAAATAAAAGGGTTCAGTCCGCTGCCCACTTTCAAGTGGTGATGTGCTGAATGCTGATTTCGGGCCGGCATGGCAAACGATCACGCCTCCAAGAAAAATATAAAGTTTCCCTGCAAAGAGAACAATGTGTGGCATTTCTTGTGCCCACGCGACGCAGTTCTTCTATAGACTCCCATTTGAAGCAGTGCCCTCTGCGAGAAGACTGCACTGCCGGGATGGCCCATACACCTTCCAAGAACGAACGTCTTCCGTGGATTACTGCATTGCGACTGCTCGTTCTGTGGACGACTGCCGTCGCCGCAGCAGTGAGGTTACCCACATGTTTCGCCTGAGCCGTTTCTCGTCGCTCACGTATCCTTTGACTTGCGAATCAAGTTAGCGGCTGCACAAAATATTCGGGAGAGAGTTAAGACTGCTTAAGCGTAGGATGTGAAAGCAGTGTAGTCGCTTTGGCGAAGCCATTTCGCTTAGGTATCCCATGCAGTTGTGCACGTTGTAAACTTGCGCAGCGTTCTTCTTCAGACATGATGGTGGTCGTGGACCTCATTTAATACTCATAATCTGGGGTCGACAGTGTTGCTGATTCCTGCCACGTATGTGGATCCTACGCACCATGGGGAATTGGCCAAGAAATGGATACGTGGAGCGCAGCGGTGCCATTCCGTATTGAAGTATCGTTAGCGCGTGGTAGAAGACGACTACAGCGGTGACCCGCACACCATCAAAAGTGTTATGTTAGCTTTTGATATAGCGAAGACACGATGCCGGATTTTGTAAGACACTGAAAAATTTGACGACTGTCTGAGAATTGCTTTAGGTTCTTTTACTGTTTGCGATATCGGCCATTGTCGCTACCATGTTTTCGTTATGCCACCGCTGAATTTTTTAGTAATGTATCCTAGAATTCTTTGCATTATATATAGAGAGGAGGGGGGTGACCAAATGTGAAAGATTTTGGTGCAGCGCGTCGTTTTCACCTGCACATAAAAATCAACCCAGTCTTGGCGGGCGCCCTCTGCAGCCTGGCCTAAAGCGTTCGGACTAGCTCCGTATAAAAAAAAAGCGAAAACATGTAACGCTTCTTTCTTTCTTTCTTTACGCATCTATAGTTGTGTATTTCATTCTCTGTATTATTTCTGGCTGCTAAAGTATATATACTGCTAATCACTGCTAAAGTATATATATTCGTGGCAAGTAGTATTCCGACCCTGACCCATATAGCCTCATTTTGAGGGCAGCGAACTTTTCAGCCGTGCGCACACTTTTTCGCATGCACAAAAAGCTTGTTATCGAGAACACCACGTGCATTTCTGTTGCGGTCACGAGCAACCATGCAAACTCTGCAAATGAGCAACCTCCCTGCCCCATTGACTGAAAATATATGTGTACGGTCAGGAAGTCTCTGTTCACGGGAACGTCACGCCTTGGTACAATTGCTATTGCTGGATACTTCCTTGTTTGAATTTTTTCCTCATGCTTCACTTCGATTCACATTCCTTTCCGCTGAATCCTTACCGAGTATCATCATCAGAACGCATGATTATATTTGAGCAAAAGCAACAGATGCAAATGATGAGCAAGTACAAGTGATGCAGTCCTTGAGCCTGCCGTAAGCGCCAGTTATCCTAGCGGAAAATAAAGGAAAACGCTCCTGTAGGTATTGCGTTGATTGCAGGTCGCTCAGCCAGTCACAATGAAGCAAGTGTAGCCATTCCGGCGAATCGATGAGCAGAGAGACTGCCTGCAGTCTGCTTCCTGCGTTTCGTCATTAGATTACGATCAGGCCATTGCGAGATACCTGTGGACCTTGCCGACAGAGAAGACTGCATTTCAAACACCAGACGGTTTCTTTTAATTATCAAATTCAAGCTTTCTAATGCACCCGCCTCCTTGGCGGACATTGGTGGAAACTATTCTTCGCAGTCTAAAGTGGGCGATGTGACTGTTATCTATGGGTGGTCACGATCGGCCTTTTGTTTGCATAGCATAATGCCTTATTAAGCTGGTTTAGGCTGTGTGTAGAAAGCTGGCTTAATTCTAAATTCCAGGAAATGCCGATGCGATGAGCGTCCGGCTCACGTTCTTGGCCACCACCTCAACAGCAAGCATGGAGTCAGACGTGACCTGCAGAAAATTGAAGTAGTCAGATCCTTCAAGTCGCCACAGTCGGTACGTCTATTTTTCAGTTTTTGTAGATTATGCTCTTATTTCAGTCATTTTGTGTGATTTGCTAATATGGAGTGTACACTGATGCGATTGCTGCCTAATGATGGATCCTTTGAGTGGACGCCACCAATAAAAGATCGCTCAGCCAACTAAACTTCCTGTTTAAGTTGCTACCTCGAGCCTCTTTTTCCCATTATGTCTACACTCATGCCAGTGGGAGCAGAATAGGCGCTGTTTTGCACAGCGATATATTGATACAGAATAAGTTACTGTTCATGCTAGTCGTCATGTCGCCAATTCTTATTTGATTTGCGCAGTCAAGGCAAACTGAATATACCTACTGACAATTTTCGCTCTTCAAAAATTTCGCTGTTACATTGACATTCGCCCATTCACGTACGTACCATTGCTTTTTCTTTCGAGGGGGGGGGGGGGTGTTGAGCTTCGGGATCCAGCTGGCTTTCTACTACGTTGGCTTCACAACATCAATAATACAATTTTGTACCAACATAGAAACGTGGCCTTCGTGATGCTGCCGCCGATGTACTGTGTAGCCCACCCCTGACCATAGGCGTAAAGTTTTCATCTTTCCGGGGCGCGATTCTTTTGCCGAATTCCACCTGTATATATATATATATATATATATATACGCAGGAAAGAGACGACGAACTTTTTGGGAGACTTCTTTTTCTTACTTAACGTTTTCGGCTGGTGGACCAGCCTTCGTCAGAGTACAGGCTGGTCCACCAGCCGAAAACGTTAAGTAAGAAAAAGAAGTCTCCCAAAAAGTTCGTCGTCTCTTTCCTGCGTATTTTACGTCGGGTCCAGCGTGCTGAACTTTGAAGAAAACCCCTATATATATATATATATATATATATATATATATATATATATATATATACAGGTGTTATATATATATAACAATTTTCAAAGCTCTACCCCACATATATATATATATATATATATATATATATATATATATATATATATATATATATATGGGGTAGAGCTTTGAAAATTGTTAAAGCATCGCACGCGAAATGCGAAGGTTGTGGGTTCTGTGGCCACCTGTGGCAAGTTGTTTTGTCATCCTCTTTATGTTCCCTTCATTTATCATTTCTTTATTTCACTGATTAGGCACAAGTAATTTCCCCTATGTTGTCCTTGGTGTCAGTGTTTGTTGGCTTCTTATCATATGACTAATAAAAATCGCGCCCCTCGTTTAACCCCCGTTCTTCTCGTTTATATATATATATATATATATTGTAGTGGGTAACATGCATGTGGCGCTGTGCGGACTGCCACCGATGCGGCGCGAAACCCGAGCTCGGGCAGCTGATGCGAACGGCTAGGACTCCTGATCAAGAGCTACCTGCGATCCCTCGGACGAGCTGCAATAAACCCCCTTTCATTTGGTGGAGCTGCGGGGTAGACCTCGAAAACTGGTACTCCGAAGCCGGACGCTACCGACTGCTGCGACCATGCCTGACGAACCCACCCAGGAAGATGCACCATAGCCTCCGGCGGTCATTGTTTCCGGTGTGTTGCGCCAGCGTGGTGCTGCCATCTTTAGCGGCACCGATGATCATGACGTGGAGGATTGGTTGTCATCTTACGAACGGGTGAGCCAGCATAACAAGTGGGACGACGTCACGAAGCTGCACAACGTGATGTTTTACTTAACCGGCGTCGCGAACCTCTGGTTCCGAAACCACGAACACGATTTCGCAACATGGAGCACATTCAAAACAAGTTTCGCAGAAGTGTTTGGGCGCCCCACTGTGCGCAAGCTTCGCGCAGAACAACGCTTACGGGGGCGTGCGCAACATCACGGTGAAACATTAACAAGTTACATCGAAAATGTCATTGACCTGTGTAAGCGCGTGAAACCGTCAATGCCAGAACAGGACAAGACAAAACACATTATGAAAGGCATTGATGAGGACGCCTTTCAGATGTTGTTAGCGAAGGATCCGCGTACCGTGGCCAAAGTTAGCAATTTGGGCCAAAGTTTTGACGAGCTACGGAAAAAACGCATCTTATCTCGGCGCCCACCGCCTACGGAAGATTCGTTAGCAGCACTAATTATTGGCGACAACCCCACAACTTTGCTGACGCAAATAAAAGAATTTGTGCGCGAGGAGGTCGCACGACAGCTCTCGATTTCGCCGACCACGGACAAGCCTTCTCAATGTCTGGCTCCAGCACTCCGTCAGATAATTCAAGAGCAAGTGACCGAAGCTCTTCCACCTCCGTGTCAGCCGGCTCCCGTGGCCGCGCCTCTGACGTATGCAGAAGCCGTTGCACGGGCGCCTCTTCTACACGGGTTCTCTCCTCCGCCTTCAGCGCCTCGCCCGCCGGTGTTCTCTTCTCCGCCTTCGCCTCGCCAGCCGGCGGATCCCTTTGTCAGTGCACAGCAGCATGGTCCAAATCCTTGGCGCACTGCTGACAACCGCCCAATACGCTATGCCTGCGGTACCCCGGGTCATGTAGTGCGCTTCTGCCGCCGGCGCTTGCCGGCCTTCGTGGGCACTACGCGACGACTTCCGACCTTTCGGTATGCCTTCGCGACCAACACCGGAAGTCTACGCTGCTGATGACATACCGGCATGCACTCACTGCTCTACGGCACTTTTCGCTCGCCTTGCCCTCGTCGGCGCTCACTCTCACCCATGCGTCGTAGACCCAGTGCCAGTCCTCGTTTTTCCGCCACTGTTATTGGAGTGTACGTTGATGGCATCAAATCCCTTGCGCTCGTCGATACAGGTGCTGCTGTATCCGTGATTAGTGAGAAGCTTTGTCGTGCATTGCGGAAAGTGACCATGAAGCCTTCGGTTCCATTGCTTAGAACAGTCAGTGCGCAACAAGTACAGCCAGTTGCTATGTGCACTGCCAGGGTGCTGATTCGAGACATTTTGTATTCGATTGATTTCTTTGTGTTAACTTGTTGCTCCCACGATGTGATTCTCGGTTGGTATTTTCTGTCGCGCCATCATGCCGTCATTGACTGTGCACGTGCTGAGGTTCAGTTCTCCATTCTGTGCGATTTGCCATCTCACGACTTTCAAGTTCAGGATCCTAGCAGGATCTGTGTAGCTTCAGATACTGACCTTCCTCCTCACAGTGCTGTATTTGTCCCTCTTTCTTGCGCATCGCTTGCCGAAGCGACGGTCATGTTTGCAGCCGCTGCCATCTTCATTCGCCGCCAGCCTATATTGTTGCCTTTCGCCCTCCTCACGGTTCACTGTGGTGCTGCAGAAATACTGATTTCAAACCCAAATTCGTACACTTTGGCTTTGCACTGTGGTGAGAATATTGGTACCGTCGAGTCTGTGGACGCTGATGCTATTGTGAATTTCCCTATGGCCGACGACGTAGATAATGCCAACGTAACAGCACTGACACCGAATGTACCATCTAACCGGGTATCACCGGATGTTTTTGTCGCTCCATTACCGATGACCTCGAGCCGACACAACGTGAGCGGCTAATTACTCTTTTACATGATTTTCACGCCTCTTTTGACTGGAACCAAGCATCATTAGGCCGCACAAGTACCGTCTCTCACCACATTGATACGGGACATCACGCACCATTACGCCAGCGTCCGTACCGCGTGTAATCCACCGAGCGTCGTGTCATCACCGAGCAAGTTGAAGACATGCTTGACCGTGGTGTTATCAAGCCAGCCTGCAGCCCGTGGTCATCGCCGGTAGCAGTCATTAAGAAAAAAGATGGCTCGATTCGTTTCTGTGTGGACTATCGTCGCCTCAACAAAATTACACGAAAAGATGTCTATCTTCTACCGCGCATAGATGACGCCCTGGATTGTCTACATGGTGCTGAATTTTTTTCTTCTTTGGACTTGCGATCGGGCTATTGGCAAGTGCCAGTGGATGAATCCGACCGCTCGAAAACAGCTTTCATTACGACTGATGGCCTGTATGAGTTTACAGTAATGCCATTCGGCCTCTGCAATGCGCCCGCAACATTCGAAAGAATGATGGACAATATTCTGCGAGGGCTCAAATGAAAGACGCGCCTGTGTTATTTAGACGACGTGGTAGTTTTCTCCCCTGATTTCACCACTCACCTCTCTCGTCTACGCGAAGTCCTTACTTGCCTTGCCACTGCCGGCCTTCAACTTAACTTGAAAAAGTGCCGCTTCGGCGCCCGCCAGCTGACCATACTTGGCCATGTCGTTTCCAAAGACGGCGTCCTTCCCGACCCTGACAAACTTCGTGCTGTCGCAGAATTTCCGCGGCCGACTACACTGAAAGGGCTCCGAAGTTTTATCGGCCTTTGCTCTTATTTTCGACGCTTTGTGCGCAATTTTGTCTGCATCATCGCTCCCCTGACGAAGCTCCTGGCTGGCCCAGGTGACCTTCGTGATTGGACTCCGGCATGTGACCAAGCCTTCACCACTTTGCGTTGTCTGCTTACCTCACCGCCTGTTCTACGCCACTGTGACCCGACTGCACCGACCGAAGTTTATATGGACGCCAGTGGCGTTGGTCTTGGAGCCGTGCTTCCGCAACGCAAGCCTGGCTTTCCGGAATATGTGGTTTCATATGTGAGTCATGCCCTCACGAAGGCAGAAACCAAATATTCTGTCACAGAAAAAGAATGTTTGGCTATAGTTTGGGCGTTAAACAAATTTCGCCCTTACTTGTATGGCCATCAATTTGATGTCATGAAAGACCACCACGCGCTCTGCTGGCTTGCGTCACTGAAAGACCCGTCAGGCCGTCTTGGACGTTGGGCTCTTCGGCTCCAAGGATTTGACATTCGCGTCATCTATCGATCCGGGCGCCAACATTCTGATGCCGATGCACTCTCCCGATCGCCCATTCGATCCGACAAAACGCCACCCTCACCCATAGAGTGCCCGGTTGCTACACTTGCTGTTACTGACATGCTGTCTGAACAGAGGAAAGATACGTGGATTGTGTCTCTCATTGACATTCTTCACAGTTCTTAGACGGCTACATGCCCTCGAGCCCTTCGTCGCCAAGCCACCCATTTCGTGCTACGGGACGCCATCTTGTACCGCCGAAACTATCAGCCGGATGGTCGCAAATGGCTGCTAGTCATCCCTCGCCATTTGCGCTCCGACATATGCACGTATTTCCACGCCGACCCACAACAAGCTCATGCTGGCGTCCTGAAAGCCTACGAGCGGCTCCGCCAGCGCTACTACTGGCGCGGCATGTATTCTTGTGTCCGCAAATACATTCGGTCATGTGTAGCCTGTTAGCGACGCAAGACATGTCCTCATACGACTGGCCCTCCGCAACCTTTACCGTGTCCTGCGCGTTCTTTTGGTCGGATTGGCATTGACCTTTATGGGCCTCTTCCATCCACTGCTAAAGGAAATCGTAGGATAATTGTCGCAGTAGACCACCTCACAAGATATGCCGAAACTGCTGCACTTGCTTCGGCTGCTGCTCGCGACATCGCCACATTCATGTTACGGCATTTTATCTTACGGCATGGCGCACCGCGAGAACTGCTCAGCGACCGAGGCCGTGTCTTCTTGTCCGAAGTTATTAATGAGCTACTCGCCGCTTGCGGCACTATTCACCGCACCAATACGGCGTGTCACCCACAGGCTAACAGTCTAACGGAACGGTTCAACCGCACTCTTGGTGACATGCTCACCACGTATGTTCCGTCTGATCATTCCAATTGGGACGATGTCCTGCCTTTTGTGACGTACGCGTATAATACCACCGTTCAGGCCACCACAGGCTTCTCCCCTTTTTTCCTTCTGTATGGACGTGAACCATCCACTACCCTAGACACCGTGCTACCATATCATTCGGATGCCTCTGAATTCACCCCTCTTTCCGAAGTTGCTCGCCATGCTGAAGAGTGCCGCCAACTGGCTTGCTCGTTCACGTCGGATACCCAAGGAATCCACAAAGATCGCCACGACAATGGGCAGCCCACACAGTCCTTCGCCGTGGACTCTCACTTCTGGCTTCAGCTGCCCTTCCAATCTCCAGGCCTTAGCTCAAAGCTTGCTCCGAAATATCAGGGTCCGTACCGGATCTTGGAGAACGGAGGTATCTTGGAGAACGGAGCGAAAGGTGTCCCAGTTTACCACAGAACACTTGCGGTGCAATCGGCGGGCCTGCGACGGATGAAGGCCGATGATGATAGGGTGGTGGTCCCTACCCCAGCAGTCGGGCTCCAGGTGCCAGGTGGAAGTGCCGGGACCCGACCACCACGTAAGATCAGGTGCGTATGTTGTACGTCGAACTTGAGGCACAGCCCGCGTTGCTGAATCTGGATGGTTCAGTAATACAAACAACGCATCCGTGAAGGCGTCCCGCACATGCCTACGTCGAGGGCTAGAAGTAGGGTACACCTAATCTGGGTGAGGGGCGTTGAAATCACCACCAACTAAAATAGGGCACGCTGGGTATTGGTGACGGACATTCATTAACCAGGCCAGATTAATTCTTGAAGAGCCACCGGCTGGCCTTATGTAGTATCACACTACCGCAACAGTTACCTTGGGTAAGTTAACAGCTACTGCCACTTCCTCCTGATATGAGTTACACGAGTTTTCAAGAGAAAGGCAGACCTGAGGATAGCGCGCCTCAACGTACACTGCCACCTTTCCCGGAGGGGCAGCTGTGTGCACGCGACGGTCACTCATCGGAGGAGACACGTATACAGTGAAGCCCGGAATGGCACGCAAGGCGTTGGTCTCCTGTAGTAACAGGGCCCACACCTGCAGCTTGTTCATACGTAGACGAGATTTAAGCTCCCCCATTTTCGTGGAGAGCCCTCTACAGTTCCACTGCAGCACGCCACAAACACCTGTGCCCACCATTTTGATTACGAATCCAGGCGTTGTAAAATCACAGATGTCTGGTTGGATAACTGGCTGACCGTGAACCGCAAAAGGAATGTTGTAGAGTTATCCGGCAACGGAGCTGAAGAACTGGTAGACTCTGCGAACGATACAGCAGGGCCTGACAGAGACAATGGTGCAGCGGAAACGATAGTTGAAGTAGTGCGGGATTCCACTGCACGTCGCCGACGCGCAAATAGTCCACGTTGCTGTCGGAGCTTGGATATCGCCGCTAAAAGGCGGGTAATTTGATTGTCAACTGCTGCCGTATCATCACGAGGATGTTGCGGCACGCTCTTCTTATGTGTAACCAGCGGGCGCCGGCGGTCTTTGCGAACTTTCTCACTGTAAGTCTGTTGGAAATGGGGTGTAGGCGGGTCGGGCTCGGAAAGCTCTGGCCAGTCGTCGTCATCCCACTGGAGCGCCGCAAACCTGTTAGATGTTGGCACTGGTTGTGTGGCAGCATGCCGAGGCCATTGCTTATTAATCCCGTGACGAACCTTCTGAGTGGCCTTTTGCTTTGTGGGACAAGTTGGAGAAGTGATCTCGTGGTCGTCGGTCTTGCAGAGTCCACATCGGTAAGACACTGCGCCAGCTAGTACAGCTTCATCTGGCGCTGTAAATGGACAGGATCGGCGCATGTGTCCCGGTCGGAAACAGTTGCAACAATAGACGACACCGGGTTTATATGGCCAAAGTCGTAGAATGCAGCGAGAGTAGTACAGGCGGGCTGGGGGAGTTGGTGGGCCCTGCAAGGTGACGATGCAAGAGCGCCTCTTTCCCATGTAACGCGCTTCAATGACACGGTGAGTAGGACAGTAGAGCTCATGCTGGAGAGCAGTCTGGTCCTCGCCAACGTCAACGTTGTAAACGACACAGCGCTGTTAATCCGAGCCCTCTACCAGGTACACCTGGACCGGCACGGTGACTTCGCTTGTGATCGAGAGAAGTTGAAGCGTTTGCAAACGCTCGACAGCAGCCAATGTCGGGAGCCACACAGCGATGGTACTTGACTGTTTTCTGGCCGTGAAGCCGCGGAAGCCTGTTGTGCCAAGACAAGCGTCTAGGTTCGCCTGAATTATCCTGTTCGGAATCTACGTGAGGCTTGTGGGGGCCAGAGCTTTAACGGTTGCTTTATAGCAAACCAAGCCCGGTGTCGACACAACTAGGTGGTCAGTCGTCAGACAGGAACGCTTGCCTTGGGAGCCGCTGTTGGCCGAACACGAATCTGGTGCAGTTACCAGAAAGTCATATGCTTGTAGTCGTGAAACCCATCGTGCAAGACAACCAGGCGGATCTCGAAGACTTACTAGCCAGCGTAAAGAACGGTGGTCAGTGTTGATCATGAATGACGGGCCGTAAATATAACAGCGAAATTTTTCAACACCACAAACAGCCGCAAGGCATTCGCAACAGTGTAATTTTGCTCAGAATTACTGAGACAACGACTGGCATAAGCAACAACGTGTTCTGCATCATTCTATTGTTGTACGAGCACTGCTCGGATGCCTATCTCGCTGGCGTCAAGAAGAATTTCGGCGAGTGAAGAAGGGTCGAAGTGACGCCGTATAAGTTTCGATGTAAGTGGGAACTTAATTTGAGCGAACTACGACTCACACTCTGGTGTCCAATCGAAGGGTACATGTTTTTGCAACAGGCACGTGAATGGATACACAATGTCCGCGAATCTCGGAACAAAGTGGCAGAAATCCGAGCATAATCCAAGTAAACTACGGAGCTCTCGTGCAGACTGCGACGGCCTGCAGGTGTTAACCAATGCCTTCAACCAATGCCTTGCACTCAACCAATGCCTTGCACTCGCCAAACATGCATTTTCAGGGGTTGAGAATCAGGCCAGCTTTCTCCACTCAATCCAAAACAAGGCTAAGGTGGGTGTTGTGCCATTCCAAGGTACGGCCGAGGATGACATCACCGTCCAGGTAACACAGACATATCCACCACTTTATTCCACCAGAAATTGCATCCATAACTATGTCAAAAGTGGCGGGCGCGTTGCAAAGCGCGAACTGCATAACGGTAATTCTAAGAAACCGTCCAGTGTCACAAATGCAGTCTTCTCTGTGTCGGCTGCCTCTATCAGTATCTACCAATAACCTGAGCTTAAATTGAGCGAAGAAAAGGAGGCAGAATGCAGGCAGTCTATTAGCTCATCGATTTGTGGCGGCGAGTACACATCGTTCTTTCTGACCACGTATAGCCGCCTGTAATCAATGGGAAACCTTTAAGGGTGATTTTTTTCTTCGCCAAGTTAGCTGGCACTGTCCGTAGGGTCGAGTGCTCTTGGATGACCTTTTTAAAATCAGATGCACTTACTCAGCAATAATCTCTTTCGGTGGAGACACTCGACAAGGCTACGGTTGGATATTGCGAGCGGAGCCGGTGTCAATCCGATGTCGAGCGCGAAAATGGTCGAGTGGTACGGTTTTCACCTTGGAAGAAGTGAAACACGGAAGAATGTCAGGATAGCACGTGTACCAAGGCATCATGTTCACGTGAACAGACAATTGCTGACCATGCTCCTAATCTTTGCTTCAAGGGGGCAGATAGGTTGTCTGTTTGGGTTATTGGTCTCATCCTTGACAACCTTAACGGAACAGTACGTGTCGTCGTCGGAGGCAGCGAGCTTCATGTATTTCAAAAGTAGTACGGGTACGGCAGAGCAGTTTAGTGCCCACAATGATGTGGTTCTATTGGTCACGAACACAATGCTACTATGTACTACCATGTCCTTCTTAGCACAGAAATCGGTCAGTGGTTGAACCATGGCATCACATGAACCGCTGGTATCAACAGAAGCGAAGACAGGAACAGACGCTAGCGACCATGGAGGCAGCGGCATGGTTGCACAAAGAGACTTGTTTCATTGTTGGATCTAGAGAGGTCCTTGCTGGCTGTCGAGAATGGTGTTGTAGAGCCTTTTACTTCGTAGGACATGTCGTGGTATTGATGTCATGATCGTTTGTTTGGCCTAAGCCCGATCTAAAGGATGTTGATGGTTCAAGCTCCGTGGTGTCGTCTTTGGGTGGGTAGGGGCAGAATGATTTCATGTGTCCCTGTCTAAAGCAAGAGTAGCAGTGCACAACGGATATCTTGAACGGACGCGGGCGCTGTATGCAGCCGTAATACAGCATACGTTCAGGTGGGGAATTAGGAACTTGAAACGTGATTAGGCACGTACGACCGCTGCCTAGGTAGCGAGCAGCCACGACCTTGTGTGTGGGACACAATAGTTCCTGCTGGAGCCTCTCGGGCTCCTCGTCAAGGTCACGCCATTAACCACATAGCCTCTTAGATCGGAAGCACTGGCAAGGTACGCCTGCACCGGAAGGACATATTGTCACCTGGTCGTGACGTCAAAGAACACAGTAGCAATACTGTGAAAGGCAAAACTAACTTTTATTGGGCGAACCTGCGCCCACAAAACAGGCTACACTTAAAGCACAACCAGAGTGGCGAACACAGTCGGCGATCGTCGAAAATCTGATCAGCGGGTTAAGCGCGTCGGCTTTTGTAACAGCAGTCGTCGCATCCTCATTCCATCATCAGCCTGGTTACCATCATCAGCGTGGTTACGCCCACTGCAGGGCAAAGGCCTCTCCCATACTTCTCCAACAACCCCGGTCATGTACTAATTGTGGCCATGCCATACCTGCAAACTTCTTAATCTCATCCGCCCACCTAACTTTCTGCCGCCCCCTGCTACGCTTCCCTTCCCTTGGGATCCAGTCCGTAACCCTTAATGACCATCGGTTATCTTCCCTCCTCATTACATGTCCTGCCCATGCCCATTTCTTTTTCTTGATTTTAACTAAGGTGTCATTAACTCGCGTTTGTTCCCTCACCCAATCTGCTCTTTTCTTATCCCTTAACGTTACGCCTATCATTGTTCTTTCCATAGCTCGTTGCGTCGTCCTCAATTTGAGTAGAACCCTTTTCGTAAGCCTCCAGGTTTCTGCCCCATAGGTGAGTACTGGTAAGACACAGCCATTATATACTTTTCTCTTGAGGGATAATGGCAACCTGCTGTTCATGATCTGAGAATGCCTGCCAAACGCACCCCAGCCCATTCTCATTCTTCTGATTATGTCCGTCTCATGATCCGGATCCGCCGTCACTACCTGCCCTAAGTAGATGTATTCCCTTACGACTTCCAGTGCCTCGCTGCCTATTGTAAATTGCAGTTCTCCAGACTAATCGTTCGGACCCGCGTGCCTTCCACAAAGTTTTACACCATTCGCGTTACGCGATGAAATCAGATAACACAAGGTTCGGCGACAACAGACAGCCGGGTAGAAGCATCGATAACTTTCCAGAAACGTCGGATACATGCAGGCGCGTCCCTCGCTGTGCGATTACAGCTGTTAAGCGGCGAAACGTGGTCGCTCGATAAAGATAGGTACACGAGTCAATACCCCCCTCTTAGAAAGCATCGACCCGATGCTGCAAACAAACGAAGGTAATAAACAAAAGCACTCGTAGCAAAGAAAAGAACAAAAATGACGAAGTTCGTCAGCGTCCGTAAAAGGGTTTAAGGCGCACCACGTGGACCACTTCAGATCGTGCGCGGCGCCGCTGTGAATGCTAAATGCCGTCTGGCACGACCTCATAGTCCAGAGTGCCAATACGTCGGATGACCTTGTAGGGGCCGAAATAGCGTGGGAGTAGTTTCACACTGAGTCCTCGTCGGCGTATCGGGGTCCAGACCCAAACACGGTCGCCAGGCTGGTACTCGACGAAGCGTCGTCCGAGGTTGTAGTTTCGGCTGTCGGTCCTCTGCTGGCTCTTGATTCGCAGGCGGGCGAGCTGTCGAGCTTCTTTGGCGCGCTGGAGATAGCTAGCGACGTCACCATTCTCTTCGTCAGTTACGTGCGGCAGCATGGCGTCAAGCGCCGCCGTCGGGTTCCTGCCGTAAACCAGCTTAAACGGCGTGATCTGTGTTGTTTCTTGCACCGCCGTGTTGTACGCAAAGGTTACGTACGGCAGGACCGCATCCTACGCCTTGTGTTCGACGTCGACGTACATTGCTAGCATGTCGGCGAGGGTCTTGTTCAGGCGCTCCGTGAGACCATTCGTCTGCGGATGGTAGGCCGTTGTCCTCCTGTGGCTTGTCTGGCTGTACTGTAGAATGGCTTGGGTGAGCTCTGCTGTAAAAGCCGTTCCTCTGTCGGTGATGAGGACTTCTGGGGCACCATGTCGTAGCAGGATGTTCTCGACGAAAAATTTCGCCACTTCGGCTGCGCTGCCTTTTGGTAGAGCTTTAGTTTCAGCAAAGCGGGTGAGACAGTCCGTCGCCACGACGATCCACTTATTCCCGGATGTTGACATCGGAAACGGCCCCAACAAATCCATCCCAATCCGCTGGAATGGTCGGCGAGGAGGTTCGATCGGCTGTAGTAATCCTGCTGGCCTTGTCGGTGGTGTCTTGCGTCGTTGACAGTCTCGGCATGTCTTGACGTAACGGGCGACGTCGGCGGTCAGACGCGGCCAGTAATACCTTTCCTGTATTCTCGACAGCGTCGAGGAGAATCTGAGGTGCCCAACGGTTGGATCGTCGTGTAGGGCGTGCAGTATTTCTGGACGCAGCGCTGACGGTACAACAAGAAGGTAGCTGGCGCGGACTGGTGAGAAGTTCTTCTTCACGAGCAGGTTGTTTTGTAGCGTGAACGAAGACAACCCGCGCTTAAATGCCCTAGGGACAACGTCGGTGTTCCCTTCCAAATACTCGACGAGGCCTTTTAGCTCCGGGTCTGCTCGTTGCTGTTTAGTGAGGTCTTCCGCGCTTATTATCCCAAGGAAGGCGACGTCGTCCTCGTCGTCTTGCGGTGGGGGATCGATGGGGCGCGCGATAAGCAGTCGGCGTCGGAGTGTTTTCTTCCGGACTTGTATATTACCGTGATGTCATATTCTTGTAGTCTGAGGCTCCACCGCGCCAGCCGTCCTGAAGGGTCCTTTAAGTTAGCTAGCCAACACAATGCGAGATGGTCACTGACGACTTTGAATGCCCTGCCATAGAGGTAAGGGCGGAATTTAGCTGTAGCCCAAATGATGGCGAGGCATTCCTATTCAGTCGTAGAATAGTTGCTTTCCGCTTTTGACAGCGACCGGCTAGCATACGATATCACGCTTTCAAGTCCTTCGTTCCTCTGGACTAGGACGGCACCCAGGCCTAGGCTACTGGCGTCAGTGTGGATTTCGGTATCGGCGTACTCGTCGAAGTGTGCAAGTACCGGCGGAGACTGCATGCATGCGTCGTTTGAGTTCTTGAAATGCCTTGACCTGCGGCGTTTCCCACTTGAACGCGACATCACATTTGGTTAGATGTGTTAGCGGCTTCGCGATGCGTGAAAATTCCTTGACAAAGCGCCTATAGTAGGCACACATGCCAAGGAATCTGCGCACTGCCTTCTTGTCGGTTGGCTGCGGGAACTTTGTGATGGCAGCTGTTTTCTGTGGGTCGGGGTGTACTCCTGATTTGTGACCACGTGACTTTTCCGGCTTCAGAGTGAGCCCTGATGACTTGATGGCTTCTAACACTGTCGCAAGCCGCCTAAGGTGATCGTCGAAATTTCCGGCGAAGACAACGACGTCATCAAGGTAAACAAGGCACGTCTGCCACTTCAGACCGGCTACACCGTGTCATGACGCGCTTAAACGTTGCAGGCGCCGAGCACAGTCCGAATGGGATGACCTTGAACTCGTAGAGGCCGTCTGGCGTGATGAAGGCAGTCTTTTCGCGATCTCTCTCGTCGACTTCTATTTGCCAGTAGCCAGACGAGATTTGTATCCTCCGAGATTAATCCTCCGAGATTTGTATTTGTTTCAGTTCTTCGAGTTTATAAACTAGGGCCATAGCAGACACCCATACTGAGACCGTAATAGTGGGATTGTGTAGAGCGAAACATTGAAATCGGGAAGTCTCGAGGAAGGCGTCCAGGGCCGCTTCAATGATACGGTTGTGCAGAGTGGACATGTCATGTTGCTACGGAACAGCCGCCACAGTGTGGCTTCACTGGGGGGGAGGAAGACGATGTGTGTGCCGGTTTGATATAGCGTCGCCATTTTGGCCTCCGAGAGCTTACCCGTAAATAAATTGTAAATAGTATTCGGCTTCAGCTTCACGTAACATTAATTTGGTGGAGGTGTGGGTCGGATGGAAAAGAAGGATGGAACGTGGCGCTTTTGTGTAGATTATCGCCACCTGAACAAAATCACGAGAAAGGACGTGTACCCTTTGCCACGTATTGATGACGCTCTAGACTGCCTGTACGATGTCACCTATTTTTCTTCTATCGACTTACGATCCGGCTGCTGGCAGATATCCGTTGATGACATTGACCGAAAAAAGACTGCATTTGTTACCGCTGACGGCCTTTATCAGTTCAAGGTGATGTCTTTCGGTCTCTGTAACGCGCCCGCCACCTTCGAACGAATGATGGACTCTTTGCTTCAGGGTTTCAAGTGGTGCACCTGTTTGTGCTATCTGGACGACGCCATCGTTTATTCGCCCACATTCGACAGGCATCTAGACCGTCTTTCATCGATTATTGACGGGTTCCGCCGCGCCGGTCTCCAGTTGAACTCGTCAAAATGTCATTTCGCTCGCCACCAAATCGCCGTCCTTGGACACCTCGTAGACGCCAGAGGTGTCTGACCCGATCCAGACGAAATTCGCGCCGTTACAAATTTTCCTCTTCCGAAGTCTACCAAAGACGTTCGTAGTTTCGTAGAGCTGTGCTCTTATTTCAGACGCTTTGTGAAGGATTTTGCGACCATCGCACGTCCCCTTACCAACCTCTTGAAGAAAGACGCCCCTTTTTCTTGGGGTCCCGACCATGCCGCATCTTTCTCGCAGCTGATTACTCTCCTTACCACGCCTCCAATTTTGGCCCACTTTAACCCGTCTGCCTCAACGGAAGTTTGAACTGATTCCAGTGGTCACGGCATAGGAGCAGTGTTAGCACAGCGCCAGCGTGAACATGATCGCGCTATAGCCTACGCCAGCCGACTTCTATCACCCGCCGAGCGCAATTATTCGATCACAGAGCACGAGTGCCTCGCTCTTGTGTCGGCTGTTGCGAAATTTCGTTCATACTTATACGGACACCCCTTCTGTGTCATCACTGATCACCACACTCTCTGCTGGCTATCCTCGCTGAAGGACCCCACGGGACAACTCGCTCGCTGGGCGTTACGCCTGCAAGAATATACCTTCTCCGTGGTATATAAGACGGGACGCTTGCACCAGGATGCGGGTTATTTGTCCCGCTACCCCGTCGACAAACCGGCTGATGCGAACGCCATCGCTTGCGTTGTCTCTGTGTCCAAGTTGCTTCAAATCGGCAACGAGCAACGGCGCAATCCTTCATTACGCGCCCTCATCGACCGTCTGGAGTCAACTCCTGGCGACGCCTCTCTCCGGATGTTTCTCCTTAAGGAGGGAACATTATACCGCTGCAATCTCGATCCACACGGCCTTCACCTTCTGCTCGTCATTCCGTCGCACCTGCGTTCGACTGTCCTCCAGCAACTTCACGATGCTCCCTTGGCTGGACACTTGGGCGTCTCGCGCACATACGACCGTGTACGCCGTCGATTCTTTTGGCCGGGTCTCGCCCGCTCCGTGCGGCGCTACGTTGCCGCTTGTGAGCCCTGTCACCGCAGGAAGAAGCCCTCCACACCTCCACCTGGATGTCTCCAGCCGATCGACATCCCACCCGAACCCTTTCTCTGTGTTGGTCTAGACCTTCTTGGACCATTTCCTCTCTCGGGCTCCGGAAATAAACGGGTCGCCGTCGCTACCGTTTTTGCTACGCGGTACGCCATCACCAGAGCCCTCCCGACAAGTTGCGCTACTGACGTTGCTGACTTTCTGCTCTACGACATCATTTTAGTGCACCGTGCTCCGCGCCAATTACTCACTGACCGTGGTGCAGCTTTCTGTCGGCAGTCGTCGAGGACATCCTCCGCTCCTGCTGGACAAAGCACAAGTTCAGCACGTCCTACCATCCCCAGACCAACGGCTTCACGGAGCGCCTCAACCGGACCATCACCGACATGCTTTCCAAGTACGTTGCGACCGACCACCACGACTGGGATCTTCACTTACCATATATGACGTTCGCGTATAATTCATCGCGTCACGACACCGCCGGCTATTCACCGTTCTATCTCCTATATGGCCGAGAACCCGTGTTGCCCTTGGACACTTTGCTGCCCTCGGCCACATGTTCCGCCACTGAATACACCCGCGACGCGATCGCACACGCCGACCACGCGCGCCAGCTCGCCCGCACCCGTCTCGAGGCCTCACGGGAGCATCAGAGACGCCTCTATGATTGGCACAATCGCGACGTGCACTTTACTCCAGGTTCTATGGTGCTTCTCTGGTCACCCATTCGCCGTGTGGGCCTTTCCGAAAAGCTGCTGTCGCGATACACTGGCCCTTACCGTGTGGTACGACAAGTGACCGATGTCACGTAAGAAATCATCCACGCCGATCTCTCAGCGTCATCATCAGCTGCAAGTGACATCGTTCACGTGGCAAGACTAAAACCCTACCACACACCTTTCACCGCGGATGTGTAGATTAAGCACCGGGAGGGTGCTTCTACAGCCGGGGGTGATGCTACGGAACAGCCGCCACAGTGAGGCTGCACTGAGGAGGACGAAGACGGCGTGTGTGCCGGTTTGATATAGCGTCGCCATTTTGACCTCAGTGAGCTTACCTGTAAATAAATTGTAAATAGTATTCGGCTTCAGCTTCCCGTAACAATATGTAGCACGAGGCTGGATAACCACTTTGTACCACGATGTCGTTGGCCACTCCGGAGACGTACGTGCCGGTCGTGCGAGCATGCCTTGTGATGAGCGAAGTCTATTCGGGGCTGCTGGAGCTAAATTTTCATCCGATGGAAGGCCAGTAGCTTCCTTCGTTCTCTTGGCCGAGGTGTGCGACATGACAGCAGGGTTGTTCTGCTGCATGTTGGTGGTATCCATCCTCAGCCTTCGCACGTTGCACTTGTCCCCACAAAGGAGACGCTCCTGACTTGGATGGCAGTTGTATCTGTAATGTTCCGCTCCCTCGACGCAGCGGACAGCAGCTTGGATGCTCCGCGCCGACGCCATAGAGAAAGAAATTTCAGCAAGAGCGGACACTCACATGGAGCCCATCGCCCAAGTTGACTGTAGTGCACCAAGCGGATGGTATGAACACCTTCCGGTTTCGGTTTAGGGCGCGCGTTTGGAGCGCGAGCTGTTAAGGTACGGACACACTGGCGTCAAAACGCGCGCGGCACGCCGCCGGCGGCGCGCCGCGTGCCGCGAAACCTGCCGCGGAAGCGGTTTGGTCTGCCGCGCAGAGGATGGGTCGAGGAGCCATTTTCGGCGGCTTGCCGCGTGCCGCGAACCAATGAGAGACGTCTGGGCTTTCTCCTAAGCGCCACCTCTTGGCTACTGCCGAAGTTACTTCCAGCGGCGGCGGCGGAACCACGATTGACGACCGAGCCAGGCCCCGCACACTCTCAAGTTCAACAAATGGCCACAGAGGGCGAAAAGTCAATCGAGGCGCGTTTCAGCGTAAGCGCGCAAGTGTAGCTACTGTAATTTGCTCGAATACTTTAATTTGTGCTTTCTCTGCTAGGGGCGCTGAACATGCCGGATTTTTTACTTTACCCAAACCATTGACATAAACAATCGAGGTGTCTAAGGATGTTTTGTTACCTCAGACAAATAGGCAGTTGATTTTTTTTAAATTCGATTGTTGAAGCTGCTTTTTAGTCATAGCGTCAAGGTTTTTGTACTTGATTAACCACCGACAGCCGACAGCCTATTGGTATCGATGTGTTTCCTGGCCGTTGGCGTTCGAATACTACGGCGGTAAAACATTTTCGAAAGCATGCTGGTTTCGTCTGCGAGTCATTACATAGACTTGCTGTAAAGAGGTCTACTCTTGGCAAAAAATAGTGCCTCGTTTTGTTTTGGGCGTTGATTACCATAATGAATGCGGCGGAGGTTGAGGGAGTACGCTTGAAGGTACGTTTTTATGCCGTTGATCTCCATAACACCGTAAGTACGCAAACCGATGTCGCAGAACACCCGATGCATCATTGTGTGTTCTCCGTCATCGCTTGTTTGCTGTACGCCTACTAATTCTTCATTTCTTCTTCAAGTGTTGTACCCTCCTTTTGTCCTTGTTCTCTTGTGCTTCACTTACAGTATGTCGTTCCGTCAGCTGTAATGCGCATTTGCAAAACCAATACGTTTGATAAGACGCAGTGGTTATCATAATTTTACTACACATGTATTAAGCTGGCACATATGGTTCAGATACAGATGCCTGTTTGCGGACTTGCACGACGTTGATGCGGAGATTAGGATAATTATGACACCCGTAAGGAAGAGGCAGCTGACGGCCGTAAGCTGTTGCGTTCTTTCCGCCAAACTACCCGGCCTGGTAGTGCTGTAAAGATGCTGTACAAAAGTGACACGCGGTGACAGGGAAATTATTATACTTAGCAGCCGACCGTACGTTTTGTAGCTAAGGTCTTCTTTCTTGTGCGCTTGTGCTACCCTTATTAATGAGCCATTTCTTGACTATGTTCTTGACTATGTAACCGCGTTTGTGTGGATGCGTAGACGTGTGCTCTTTGTTGTACTTGTAAAATGCAAATAAAATATTTTCAGGCTTACTCAATCTTTGGTGTCGTGTGCGTTTATTCCAGTCGAGGCCATCGTGACACCTGGAAACCGCATTCTGCCAGTAGCCCTACACGAAATGCAACAGCTGGAGCGCGGCGGCACAACTCGGGGTAACGGCGGCGTAATAAACGAAAACCCGCTCGTGATGCCCTTAAAAGTCAGTTCAGAGTGTGCTTCAACTCGATATGACTCAGGGCTACATGTATTCTGCTGCGCCTCGATCGTGCTACCGGAAGTTTGGTTGCTGTGTGGCAAACGTAGCGCCTACATATATATGTAGGCGCCACGTCTGCCACACAGCAACTAAACTGGCGGGTGCACGATCGAGGCGCAGCAGCCAGAAACCCAGTAAAGCCACAGAACACCTGGTAAAGCCAACGGCCATACTGTGCAAAACCCTGTTTCCGTTTCCTGTTGTACAGCGCCACCTGTGGTCGCATACTTTAGTTCACGACGCCACCGCTACGCTTATTTCCGTAGCACTGTGGAAGGTACAGTTTCCCTTCTCTAAGTTTGTATACACCAGAACACCGTGAATTCAAAGCGCGCCGCCATATTGATGAGCGCTGGTCGCGCCATCTATCCTAAGCGCCGCGAAGTAGCAGGTCTGGGCTGCCACGCCGCCGGGAGATGCGACTCGGAGCAAAAGCGAAACTTGGGCTTTTTAGCTGGGCGGAAGGCGTGTTTCGCGTTTTTTCTAACCTTCCTTTTTCGCTGTCTCGATTCAATAAAACTTCAAGACCTCATGCAAGTCCGCAATGGCCACACTGAGTGCTGTGCAGGCTGCAGAAGCGAATACATCGGGCAAGTACGCTATTACGTTTGTACAAACCGCGCGCTATATGCTAGAACACGTGTGAGCTGTAATATCTCCGCATTTTTGGCACGTAACCCGTGAAGGAATATACAGCACTGTGTTGGTGCCATATATTATTAAAGCACGCAGAACATTGTCCTCTGCACTTTCAGTTTGGTCTTGTTTGCCATGGTCACTACTGGGTTGGCCGCGTTTGGCAACCAATTGGCGAGGTCGTTTGACTGGGCTTATAGCCTGCCTGATTAGCAGACGCCTGCCCTTCACCACCTGCACATTGAAAACAAAATATATGTTATAGTAAGAAGGGCTGTAGTTCTTTCCCATGCCATCACTGTTGCGAAGATATAAAGTCCTCTCAAAATGAAATAGAAAATACACCAGGCCAATTGCATCGTGCAATTTATCGTACAACATTCAGAACACAAGCCTACAGCACTCGAACAAGCAGCATATATGATGCTAAACCTGCACTCATTGGAAACTCATTATAACTACAGTAGTTATAATGTTAAACTACGTGTGCAGTCAAAGCCCCTATAACAGGGTGAGCATGACAGCTGCAGGTGTTGTACAGTTGTTGCACAAACCATGACAGGGCACATAAAATTACCATACCTACTTAAAGCTGCATCATCAGGGACCCCTTTGGTGCAAGACAACTGCACCTGCATTCCAAGAAATTAGCCCCACCAACTGCAGCTACCTGGTATCGGACCTGTTTCACTTGTGCGAGGCCATATCGGATTGTTGGCGCTCCCTTAGAAAAAATAAATAAAACAGTAAAAAAAACTGGCGAGAACGAGCAAAATTTTGTTACAGAATACAACGATAATTAAGCACCTTATTTTCCTCGCTATAAGAACGGAAAAATATTGCGCTTTGCCCGGCATAACAGCCCGCACGCAGTTTAGAGCTCAGGAGGCTCAAATGAATTCGTTACGAATGACACCTGCAGCACCACCTCGTAAAGATAGGCGCGCTGCAAGAACACCTTCGGCGACGAGCAGTCGTCGTTTACGTTTTTGTGGACGCGTGCTACGTGACGAGCAGTCTTCGGTTTGCTTTCATAGCAATAACGCTCACCAGCAGGGCAACAGTCTATTGCCTACAACTTGTCGTTCACGCTTAATGGTCATGCCGTACACCAGCTGCAAGTATCGCTAACCGCAAACTCAACTGTTCCGCTTAACTGTCGAGGGCTCTGCATTACTGAAAACACGAAAAGGCGTGTCTTTTTTAATAGCCAAGGCGAATCACCGGCACGGGATTCTTCTCTGTAGGCTTGTTGTTCAGAAAGTGCTCGGAGCAAACCTGCGTGTTGCACATATTACGTTCGTAGGGCGCAAAGTTGAACGTGGCACCAAAATATACACAGATCGAATACTCACTCGTGTATTTTCACTGGGTTGGTAGTTCTTCCTATTCACTGCAGCTTTCCACCGGTGGCGCAGCTTGGCATTCTTCGTTGCGGATGGAAATCGGTGCAGGCTGAAAGCACCGCACCGGCACGATTCCCACCGTGTGTTGTGCTCTTCGCAAACAGCGCTAAGCAACCTGCTCCTTTTGCACTCGTTGTTTTGGCATCCAAACACAACGCAATGATGCCCAGATGACTTCTTGTACTTTCGATCCGCGGGAACGGGCACATTTCCGCACTTTGGAGTCCTAGAGCTAACGCTTGCCATGTCTACCGGTCGCCGGCGAACACACTTTGGCAGCCCAGTACAAAATGCCGCCGGTCGACCGGGCAACCCGGGTGCGAGAGTATGCGTTCGGTTAGCATGGGTGCGAGGCTATCGTGTTCTGGTCTATAGGTGTTCTGTGACCGAGCGCTCCGAGCGAGCCGCGACAAACTGCGCGTCGTCAGAACATCGTCGTCTGCATCTACCATTGCAGGAATCAACGCGATCAGCGCGGTAAATGACGAGGGACGAGGAGCTGGTATCAGGCCCCGCACACTCTCAAGTTCAACAAATGGCCACAGAGGGCGAAAAATCAATCGAGGCGCGTTTCAGCGTAAGCGCGCAAGTGGAGCTACTGTAATTTGGTCGAATACTTTAATTTGTGCTTTCTCTGCTAGGGGCGCTGAACATGCTGAATTCTTTAATTTACACAAACCATTGACACGAACAATCGAGGTGTCTAAGGATGTTTTTTTACCTCAGGCTAATAGGCAGTTGATTTTTTTTAATGTGATTGTTGAAGCTGCTTTTTAGTCATAGCGTCAATGTTTTTGTACTTGATTAACCACCGACAGCCGACAGCCTATTGGTATCGATGTGTTTCCTGGCCGTTGGCGTTCGAATACTACGGCGTTAAAACATTTTCGAAAGCATGCTGGTTTCGTCTGCGAGTCATTACACAGACTTGCTGTAAAGAGGTCTACTCTTGGCAAAAAATAGTGCCTCATTTTGTTGAGTCGTTGATCATCATAATGAATGCGGCGGAGGTTGACGGAATACGCTTGAAGGTACGTTTTTATGCCGTTGATCTCCATAACACCGTAAGTACGCAAACCGATGTCACAGAACACCCGATGCATATTTGTGTGTTCTCCGTCATCGCTTGTTTGCTGTACGCCTACTAATTCTTCACTTCTTCAAGTGTTGCATCCTCCTTTTGTCCTTGTTCTCTTGTGCTTCACTTACAGTGTGTCGTTCCGTCAGGTGTAATGCGCATTTGCAAGACCAATACGTTTGATAAGACGCAGTGGTTATCATAATTTCACTACACATGTATTAAGCTGGCACATATGGTTCAGATACAGATACCTGTATGCGGACTTGCACGACGTTGATGCGGAGATTAGGATAATTATGACACCTGTAAGGAAGAGGCAGCTGACGGCCGTAAGCTGTTGCGTTCTTTCCGCCAAATTACCCAGCCTGGTAGTGCTCTAAAGATGCTGTATAAAAGTGACACGCGGTGACAGGGAAATTATTATCTTTAGCAGCCGACTGTACGCTTTGTAGCTTAGGTCTTCTTTCTTGTGCGTCTGTGCTACCCTTATTAATGAGCCATTTCTTGACTATGTTCTTATGTAACCGCGTTTGTTTGGATCCGTAGACGTGTGCTTTTTGTTGTACTTGTAAAATGCAAATAAACTATTTTCAAGCTTACTCAATCTTTGGTGTGTGCGTTTATTCCAGTCGAGGCCATCGTGCCACCTGGAAACCGCACTCTGTCAGTAGCCCTACACGAAATGCAACAGCTGGAGCGCGGCGGCACAACTGGGGGCAACGGCGGCGTAATAAACAAAAAACCGCTCGGGATGCCCTTAAAAGTCAGTGCAGAGTGTGCCTTAACTCGATATGACTCAGCGCTACATATATTCTGCTGCGCCTTGATCGTGCTCCCGCCAGTTTGGTTGCTGTGTGGCAAACGTAGCGCCTACATACATATGTAGGCGCTACGTTTGCCACACAGCAACCTAACTGGTGGGAGCACGATCGATGCGCAGCAGCCAGAACCCAGTAGGGAAAGCGACCATACTGTGCGAAACCCCGTTTCCGGATGGATGGATGGATGGATGTTATGAGTGTCCCCTTTGGAACGGGGCGGTGGCTTGCGCCACCAAACTCTTGCTACTATGCTGCCTAATATCCTACCTTGGTTAATCAATGAGAAACAAAAAAAAAGACACTATGAACTACCACGTCCAAATTTTCTGATACCCTATTGCGAACTGTGCTTTTGTACGTCTCCGTCTTTTGTCGTTTCCCTACTTTTCTTCCACCAATCCTCCAATCGCCTCTTACTGATGTCTATTGCGGACCTGTTTGCTTTACCACTGCTCCCGCTGAACCCAAGGGCTTCAAGGAGGCCAGTGGTGCCTAAATCGACCGCTGGATAGACGTCTTCACATTCTAATAAAATATGCTCCGTCGTTTCCCTAGCTTTACCGCAGCAAGCACATGCTTCTTCTTCCTTCTTATATCTCGCTTTATAGGTGCGTGTTCTAAGGCATCCCGATCTCGCTTCGAAAAGTAATGAGCTTCCCTTTGAGTTATCATAAATGGTTTCTTTCCTAATTTCGTTTTTTCCCCTTAAGTAGTTACTCATGGCAGGTTTCTTTTCCATTGCCGCCACCCATGAGATTAATTCAGCCTCTCTGACTTTCCGCTTGACCTTCTTTGTTGCTGTGTTTCCTGTTGTACAGCGCCACCTGTGGTCACATACTTTAGTTCACGACGCCACCGCTACGCTTATTTCCGTAGCACTGTGGAAGGTACAGTTTCCCTTCTCTAAGTTTGTATAGGTGTTCTGTGCTGGTATCTGCTAACCGAGCAAGGAAAAAGCGCGCGACAACCGCGATATCGCGCCTATGCGTCTATGCTCGCGCAGTTCCAGACAAGGCGAGATCAGTGCTGTCACGTGACTCCGCGGCGGCCGCCGCGCGCACTACCGATGTGGCCTCTCTGCCGCGCGGCGTTCTTGCCACCGGCGGCGTGCCGCGCGCGTTTTGACGCCAGTGTGTCCGTTACACGTCACGCTGGCTCCACGTTACACGTCACGCTGGATCAGCGCGCATTTTTTTTTGCTTCTACCGCTAGACCACGCTCGGCGTTGGCACGGAATCATTTTATTACTTAGTAAAAATGATTGCGAAGGATTTATACAAGCCTCCACCGAATCTGTGTAACGTGCAATTTCATAAAGAAAACGCAAGACGGTTTCTGAAATAAATAAATGTTTAGTCTGCTGTATATAAATGCTTGTTCCGGGCTTCATGTGCATTCATCCCAAGTTGTGGCACCAGGTAAGCAGCAGTCGTTGCCTACGAAGCTCCACCAGATGCAATCAGCTGAAAAGAAAAGTCAACTACAAGCATATGTCATTTTGCTATATTGACCTAACAAGGCATATCGCGTGTAGAGGCCGAAACGGGCGTAAGTGGTGAATGAGCTACATTACAGATGAATTCGCTTTTGCATACATTCGGTAGCAAACAGACTCCTCCCAAACGATGCCATAAAATCTGAAGAACCGATTTTCAAGCATCCCTCCTTTCCCGGGCATTATTTCTTGCACTTTAAAAGCACAAATACACGGGTGACTGCGCGTTTCCGAAACAATTTGGCCTCAGCCGACGCGATGGTACGCCAAGTACACAGAGGTGGCTAGAACACAGGCTCTCAGCCAGACCATGTTACACGCTCGCAGAATGCCGTCTAGTCCCACTCAAGACAGACTCGTGGGTGCAAAGCCTGCTTTCCAGTCGCTCAGAAGACAAATGTCACGTTCTTGAGCTCCTCGGCGTTATCTTTTACGCGTCCTGACGGCGCAACCAACACACTACCGTATTATCACTCTCGGCAATCGCTCGTCGCGTTTTCGAAAGCGTGTGTACCGCAATAAAGTATATGTTGCAGGGCCATAAAAAGCGTCACAAAGTTGTCCCACTAATATTCAGTACACGCAAAGCTAACTCACCACGGCCGGCTTTCTTTTTTTTTTTTTTGCCAACAGCTTCACAACCCCAGGCGTGGCGAGCGTGGCTCAAAAGTATCGCAAAACTTACGAAATTTATTGCAATAATTTTTGGGGTCAGAGAATGCGTCACGAACATCTCCCCGTAAGATTCAGTAGACGCGAAACTAACTGTGGCACACAGCCGAGCTTCTTTTTACTAACTGCGCCTCAACGCCGAGCGTGGAGACTGTACTTGAAAAGTACTCCAAAAAGTAACGAAATTAGTTACAATAATATCTGGGGTCTGGGTTATCTGGGTATCTGGGTTATTATTGGCGGAGCACTTGAAGCCTGCTTCACCTCCGCCGCATGACAGCCCGACACCCCGCAACCTCAGGGATCGGCCTGCATTTTTGCTCCCGGACACGACAAGTACATTTCGGGGAAGAGGTATACAGAGCTTCGCTGTGAAAGCGCCTGTGCAGTCAGTATGGCCGCCCTGTATTTTGTCTCGATGGCGTCATCACCATCGGCACGGTCCCGCGAGGAGCTGCTGGCGGTTCGCGTTCGTTATCTTCCTTGCCTCTTGACGGCGATGACGCGCTAAATCTGCACCATCACTGCGTCGCGCATCCCAAGCAAGCTTTCGGCGGCACACGTTCGCTGTTGTACTGACATTACAGCTTTAAACTGCTCGATTTCATAAAAACAAACGTACATCGGAAGCGGACTTGCCGCAAGGAACGTACTCATGGAGCGATGCAATTGATGGCAATATCACAAAAGTCTGGGCTCGGTCAGGTCGCCCTTAAAGACGTTCTTTTTCAGCGTCAGCTATGCTTTCAGATTTTATATGCAAAGCATTGGTGCAAAACAGAAGCATGTTTAATAATTATTCGCTCAGCTAGATAATCTCGAGGACTGGCTCCAAGCTACTCATGTCCGTTAGCTGCCTAAGATTAATTATTGACAATTTAATTATCGCACCTTCGTTTATTACGCAAACAACTTCTCTCAACTTACTCCGTATCTAGAGGCTACAAGTTTCAACACTCGAATGACAACAATAACGTGAGCAAGATTTACATTGCTATAATGAATTTTGGCGCCGTTAAAGAATAACTGCCTGGATATTCATGGTGCAATACGCTTCCGATAAAGCAGGTGCGATTGCTTCGACTAGTTTTCTTGGCGCACTTCAAGTTCATTAACTTAACCACATGTGCCTAACAGTACACTTCTGCCTTTACGATGGACCCTGTTACGTTATACAAGAAGCACTTCAGCGCTACGGTAAATCACACAAGGTGTGCGAGAACATTGAGCGCGCTCCCTATTACTATATGAGCGTTGATGGCATCAAGCTCGATTTCCTGGTGTCATTAAGAATAAGAACAGCTGCCTGGCGGAAAGCAATGGGTATTTTTTAGTACACTGTAGCACAAGGAGTAGCGCGCACGTGTATGTTGAACAAAAAGTACTGAAGTATTGGGATGAGTTCATTGCGGAATATATTATAACTGTCTGGTGCTCATACAAACAAAAAGATACCGCAATTTTTTAGAAATAACGCTGATATATGTGCAGTCAAGTGAAACACGAGTCCCGACCGAGTGCCAGTGGTGGAAGCCGCCCCAAACCACACGGCTACATTGGCACACAATATATTGATTTATTTGGGTGATGACCTGAAGTGGCTCGTAGAAATGGCTCATAC